>NW_024605838.1:0-2500 GCF_018296145.1 Oncorhynchus tshawytscha | reverse complement strand
CACACACCTAAACACACACACTAAACACATACACACCTAAACACATACACACACCTAAACACATACACACACACCTAAACACATACACACCTAAACACATACACACACACCTAAACACACACACACCTAAACACATACACACACCTAAACACATACACACACCTAAACACATACACACACTAAACACATACACACACTAAACACATACACACACCTAAACACACACACACACCTAAACACACACACACCTAAACACATATACACACTCTAAACACATACACACACCTAAACACACACACACCTAAACACATACACACACCTAAACACACACACACCTAAACACATACACACACCTAAACACACACACACTAAACACATACACACACTAAACACACACACACTAAACACATATACACACCTAAACACACACACACCTAAACACACACACACTCTAAACACACACACACCTAAACACACACACACCTAAACACATACACACACCTAAACACACACACACACCTAAACACACACACCTAAACACATACACACACCTAAACACATACACACACTAAACACACACACACTAAACACATACACACACTAAACACACACACACCTAAACACATACACACCCTAAACACACACACACCTAAACACATACACACAAAACACACACACTCTAAACACATACACACACTCTAAACACACACACACCCAAACACATACACACACCTAAACACACACACACCTAAACACACACACACTCTAAACACATACACACACTAAACACATACACACACCTAAACACATACACACACACCTAAACACATACACACACCTAAACACATACACACACACTCTAAACACACACACCTAAACACATAAATACACACTAAACACATATTACACATGCTAAACACATATAAACACACACCTAAACACATACACACACCTAAACACATACACACACTAAACACATACACACTTAAACACATACACACACCTAAACACACACACACCTAAACACATACACCACTCTAAACACATACACACTCTCTAAACACATACACACACCTAAACACATTCACACACTAAACACATAAATATTACTACCTAAACACATACACACACCTAAACACATACACACACTCTAAACACATACACACACTAAACACATACACACACCTAAACACATACACACACTCTAAACACATACACACACACCTAAACACATACACACACCTAAACACATACACACACCTAAACACACACACACTCTAAACACATACACACCTAAACACATACACACACACCTAAACACATACACACACCTAACACATACACACACCTAAACACATACACACACCTAAACACACACACACACACACCCTAAACACATACACACACCTAAACACATACACACACACCTAAACACATACACACACCTAAACACATACACACACCTAAACACACACACACCTAAACACATACACACACCTAAACACACACACACCCTAAACACATACACACACCTAAACACACACACACCTAAACACATACACACACCTAAACACATACACACACATATTCTCTCTCTATGTCTCTCTGTCTCTCTCTCTCTCTGTCTCTGTATATATCTATATATATATCTCTATGTCTCTGTCTCTCTCTCTCTGTCTCTGTCTCTCTATCTCTGTCTCTCTCTCTCTCTCTGTCTCTCTCTCTGTCTCTCTCTCTCTCTCTCTCTCTCTCTCTGTCTCTCTCTCTCTCTCTGTCTCTCTCTCTGTCTCTCTCTCTCTCTCTCTCTCTCTCTCTCTCTCTCTCTCTCTGTCTCTCTCTCTCTCTCTCTCTCTCTCTCTCTCTCTCTCTCTCTCTCTCTCTCTCTCTCTCTGTCTCTCTGTCTCTCTGTCTCTGTCTCTCTCTCTCTCTCTCTCACCCACCTCTGCAGTGCTTCCTGCATCAGGCCTGTTAGACATTGACCCTGTTGAAACACAACATATATTATAACTATGTGTGTTTGTGAGTGCTCAAGATTGTGCTTGTGTGTGTGAGCTAAAGTGTGCGTGTCAACTAGATGTGTTTGATGGTATCTCACCTAGTGCCTTGTTGTGTTGCCAGCACCTGTAGAATATGAGGGGGATGACAGCAAGCACCAACACAGCCAGACTAATACACACAGTAATCACCACTGAGGTACCTGGAATACAGGGAGGTATGAGGGGTGATAAATGACAGAAATGAACCGTTGAATGTTTGATTTGTTTTATTATATAGACTTTTACTTAAACATGTGAATGCAATATTTTTTTTCTCTGTTTATTTCGAACAATACGACACTTATGATTCATTCAGCTCCAAATAGTTTATAGAGAAATTATAGAGAAGATTGAGTAAACAATATGGAGGGAAAATAAAGGGTAGATATTCATTATTAACATTTCAATAAGAAGGAGACACAAAAAGTTAAAAAGCCACTACAATGTAAGCCTGTGATCTGCAT
>NW_024605837.1:0-5719 GCF_018296145.1 Oncorhynchus tshawytscha | reverse complement strand
CTTTCTCTCTCTGTTTCTCTCTATCATTCTCTCTCTATCATTCTCTCTCTGTTTCTCTCTCTCTGTTTCTCTCTCTGTTTCTCTCTCTGTTTCTCTCTCTCTGTTTCTCTCTCTGTTTCTCTCTCTGTTTCTCTCTATCTCTCTATCATTCTCTCTATCATTCTCTCTCTGTTTCTCTCTATCTTTCTCTCTCTGTTTCTCTCTATCATTCTCTCTGTTTCTCTCTATCATTCTCTCTGTTTCTCTCTATCATCTCTCTGTTTCTCTCTATCATTCTCTCTGTTTCTCTCTATCATTCTCTCTGTTTCTCTCTATCATTCTCTCTCTGTATCATTCTCTCTATCTTTCTCTCTGTTTCTCTCTATCATTCTCTCTCTCTCTGTTTCTCTCTATCATTCTCTCTCTCTATCATTCTCTCTCTGTTTCTCTCTATCTTTCTCTCTCTCTCTGTTTCTCTCTATCATTCTCTCTCTCTGTTTCTCTCTATCATTCTCTCTCTGTTTCTCTCTATCATTCTCTCTCTGTTTCTCTCTATCTTTCTCTCTCTGTTTCTCTCTATCATTCTCTCTCTCTATCATTCTCTCTCTGTTTCTCTCTATCTTTCTCTCTCTCTCTGTTTCTCTCTATCATTCTCTCTCTCTATCATTCTCTCTCTGTTTCTCTCTATCATTCTCTCTCTGTTTCTCTCTCGTTTTCTCTCTCTCTGTTCATCTCTCTCTTTCTCTCTGTTTCTCTCTCTCTGTTTCTCTCTCTCTGTTTCTCTCTATCATTCTCTCTCTGTTTCTCTCTATCATTCTCTCTCTCTATCTTTCTCTCTCTGTTTCTCTCTATCATTCTCTCTTCTATCATTCTCTCTCTGTTTCTCTCTATCATTCTCTCTGTTTCTCTCTATCATTTCTCTCTCTATCTTTCTCTCTCTCTGTTTCTCTCTCTTTCTCTCTCTCTCTGTTTCTCTCTATCTTTCTCTTTCTCTCTCTGTTTCTCTCTTTTCTGTTCATCTCTCTCTTTCTCTTTGTTTCTCTCTCTCTGTTTCTCTCTCTGTTTCTCTCTCTGTTTCTCTCTCTCTGTTTCTCTGTTTCTCTCTCTCTGTTTCTCTCTGTTTCTCTCTCTCTGTTTCTCTCTATCTTTCTCTCTCTCTGTTTCTTTCATCTCTCTCTGTTTCTCTCTCTCTGTTTCTCTCTCTGTTTCTCTCTCTCTGTTTCTCTCTCTCTGTTTCTCTCTCTCTGTTTCTCTCTCTCTGTTTCTCTCTCTCTGTTTCTCTCTCTTTGTTTCTCTCTCTCTGTTTCTCTCTCTGTTTCTCTCTCTGTTTCTCTCTCTCTGTTTCTCTCTCTCTGTTTCTCTCTCTCTGTTTCTCTCTCTTTGTTTCTCTCTCTCTGTTTCTCTCTCTCTGTTTCTGTTCATCTCTCTCTCTGTTTCTCTCTCTCTGTTTCTCTCTCTCTGTTTCTGTTCATCTCTCTCTCTGTTTCTCTCTCTCTGTTTCTCTCTCTCTGTTTCTCTCTCTTTGTTTCTCTCTCTCTGTTTCTCTCTCTCTGTTTCTCTCTCTCTGTTTCTCTCTCTGTTTCTCTCTCTGTTTCTCTCTCTCTGTTTCTCTCTCTCTGTTTCTCTCTCTCTGTTTCTCTCTCTTTGTTTCTCTCTCTCTGTTTCTCTCTCTGTTTCTCTCTCTCTGTTTCTCTCTCTCTGTTTCTCTCTCTCTGTTTCTCTCTCTGTTTCTCTCTCTGTTTCTCTCTCTCTGTTTCTCTCTCTCTGTTTCTCTCTATCATTCTCTCTCTCTCTTTCTGTTCATCTCTCTCTTTGTTTCTCTCTCTGTTTCTCTCTCTCTGTTTCTCTCTCTGTTTCTCTCTCTCTGTTTCTCTCTCTGTTTCTCTCTCGTTTTCTCTCTCTGTTTCTCTCTCTCTGTTTCTCTCTCTCTGTTTCTCTCTATCATTCTCTCTCTCTCTTTCTGTTCATCTCTCTCTTTGTTTCTCTCTCTCTGTTTCTCTCTCTTTGTTTCTCTCTCTCTGTTTCTCTCTCTCTGTTTCTCTCTCTGTTTCTCTCTCGTTTTCTCTCTCTCTTTCTGTTTATCTCTCTCTGACCTTGTGAGTGTAAGTGTGAGTGTGAGTGTGTGTGTGTTTGTGTGAATGTTATCTGACATGTTTTGTTTGTGTGTGTGTGTGTGTGTGTGTGTGTGTGTGTGTAATACATACAGCTTTGGCACTGGTTGTCCTGATGGCCCCAACAGCGTCCGTTACAAGAGCGATGACATCGTTTGCCTGCGGACCACACATACACACACACACACAAACACAAACACACACACACAAACAAAACATGTCAGATAACCATTCACACAAACACACACATAAATAACACACACACACACACACACACACACAAATAACACACACACAAATACCACACACACAAATAACACACACACACACACACACACACACACACACACACACACACACACACACACACACACAACACAAAACACACACACACACATGTCAGATAACCATTCACACAAACACACACACACAAACACACACACACACACACACACACACACACACACACACACACACACACACACACACACACACAAACCTCCAACCTCCAACCCACCACCCATAAACATCCTCTCACCACCCGTTAACCGTTCCCCCTAAACACACCCTTTCTCAGAAACCACCCTCAGAGTGTGCTCAGTGAGTGGGTGAGTGTGCTCAGTGAGTGGGTGAGTGTGCTCTGAGAGTGGGTGAGTGTGCTCTGAGAGTGGGTGAGTGTACTATGAGAGTGGGTGAGTGTACTCTGAGAGTGGGTGAGTGTACTATGAGAGTGGGTGAGTGTGCTCTGAGAGTGGGTGAGTGTACTATGAGAGTGGGTGAGTGTACTCTGAGAGTGGGTGAGTGTACTCTGAGAGTGGGTGAGTGTACTATGAGAGTGGGTGAGTGTGCTCTGAGAGTGGGTGAGTGTGCTTTGAGAGTGGGTGAGTGTGCTTTGAGAGTGGGTGAGTGTGCTTTGAGAGTGGGTGAGTGTGCTTTGAGAGTGGGTGAGTGTGCTCTGAGAGTGGGTGAGTGTACTATGAGAGTGGGTGAGTGTACTCTGAGAGTGGGTGAGTGTGTTTTGAGAGTGGGTGAGTGTGCTTTGAGAGTGGGTGAGTGTGCTTTGAGAGTGGGTGAGTGTGCTCTGAGAGTGGGTGAGTGTACTATGAGAGTGGGTGAGTGTACTATGAGAGTGGGTGAGTGTGCTCTGAGAGTGGGTGAGTGTGCTTTGAGAGTGGGTGAGTGTGCTCAGTGAGTGGGTGAGTGTGCTCAGTGAGTGAGTGAGTGTGCTCTGAGAGAGGGTGAGTGTGCTCAGTGAGTGGGTGAGTGTGCTCTGAGAGTGGGTGAGTGTACTATGAGAGTGGGTGAGTGTATTATGAGAGTGGGTGAGTGTACTCTGAGAGTGGGTGAGTGTGCTCTCATTGTTCTCGCTGGCTCTCTCTGGGTCTACAGTAAGTATGAGGGACAAGGATCCACTCCCAGTCAAGTCATCTCTCTCAGGCAAAAAGTGGGGACATGACACATAACAGTTATCATAGCCCACCGTCAGTGAGCGTGAATGGGCCTGTCATCATCAGGCTTTAATTGACTGTGTGGTAATTACATACTGAAGTGGAGGGCTGAGTGAATGTCACCCTCGGCCCCCTGCCTGCCTGTGAAATTACGCCTCGCTCACTCCAAAAATTATTATGTTAAATAGCGATCCAATCTGGCAACCTCAAAGAAAGCCTCAATCTGGCAACCTGGGCTCCCACGCACGTCGAGCCACTCTCTCATTTTATGCCAACTCGTATTGTCTTATACTCCCTCTCCTCTGTCCTCTCTTCTGTCCTCTCCTACTTCCTCTCCTCTGTCCTCTCCTCCGTCCTCTCCTCCGTCCTCTCTTCTGTCCTCTCCTCTGTCCTCTCTTCTGTCCTCTCTTATGTCCTCTCCTCTGTCCTCTCCTCCATCCCCTCTTCCGTCCTCTCTTCCGTCCTCTCCTCCGTCCTCTCTTCTGTCCTCTCTTCTGTCCTCTCCTCTGTCTTCTCTTCTGTCCTCTCCTCTGTCCTCTTCTGTCTTCTCCCCTGTCCTCTCTTATGTCCTCTCCTCTGTCCTCTCTTCTGTCCTCTCTTCTGTCCTCTCCTCTGTCCTCTCTTATGTCCTCTCCTCTGTCCTCTCCTCTGTCCTCTCTTATGTCCTCTCCTCTGTACTCTCTTCTGTCTTCTCCTCTGTCCTCTCTTCTGTCCTCTCCTCTGTCCTCTTCTGTCTTCTCCCCTGTCCTCTCTTATGTCCTCTCCTCTGTCCTCTCTTATGTCCTCTCTTCTGTCCTCTCCTCTGTCCTCTCTTATGTCCTCTCCTCTGTCCTCTCCTCTGTCCTCTCTTATGTCCTCTCCTCTGTACTCTCTTCTGTCCTCTCCTCTGTCCTGTCCTCTCCTCTGTCCTCTCTTCTGTCCTCTCTTCTTCTTCTAACATCTCAAACAGACACCTTGTGGGGAGAATCTACATGCTCACTCGAGCGTTGTGTGACATTTCGTGGTCATACGTGCTGTTTTTAGTGGTCACTGTGACATTCAGTGACATTTTCTACACTGATATTGAATGCATATCATGCCCTCACTTTTCCTTGGCATACAATGCAATCTAGGGAGGGGAAAACAAATTGAAAATGTGGAGAAGGTTTGAGGGAGTGGACTTGGAACTAAAATGGTGGTGTGTTTTGACACACAGTGGCAGGTAGCCAATGGCTGTGTGTTTCGACACACAGTGGCCGGTAGCCATATCAATGTTCCAAACACTTTGATTGGAGCTGGCTGTCAGCTTTAGTGAGCTTTATGTGCAGCTGAGACAGAATCACCATGGGCCTGGCTGCATAGCAACACAACCCAACCACCTCCATGTGAGTTTAATCACGGATCTATTGTGATGCTGCTTCCAACTCACCTTCAGCAAAACAGAGATAAAGGATACAAAGGGAGGACCATTTTAACAATATCATTTGTATGAAACTGAGGAAACATGTAAGTGTGTGAAGGTGTGAAGGTGTGTGTGTGTATAATGTGCACCTTGGAAGTTTAGAGAAGCATCCCTCAATATTTTTATCAGCACCTCGACCACCCCTCCCTCTCAGCTTTGTGGTTTCTCCCCATACTCACATCCAAGGCCACTGTTGTTGGACGGTACCACCAAGAGCTCAGCTTGGGGGTTCTTGATGATGTCCCTCCAGTGGATGGTGTCGGCGTGGCACAGGAACTTGTTCTGGTCAACATAAACCCCCGTTCAGGATCTCTGTGCAGAGAAGGACACATGTACACATAATAAGCACATAACCATTAACATATATGTGTGTATGTATGTTTGTATGTATGTATGTATGTATGTATGTATGCTCTTGCTTGTGTGTGTGTGTGTGTGTGTGTGTGTGTGTGTGTGTGTGTATGTATATGTGTGTGTGTATATGTATGTATATGTGTGTGTGTGTGTGTGTGTGTGTGTATGTATATGTGTGTGTGTGTGTGTGTGTGTGTGTGTGTATGTATGTATGTATGTATGTATGTATGTATGTATGTGTGTGTGTGTATGTGTATGTGTATGTGTGTGTGTGTGTGTGTGTGTGTGTGTATGTGTGTGTGTGTGTGTGTGTGTGTGTGTGTGTGTGTATGTGTGTGTATGTATGTGTGTATGTATGTGTGTGTGTGTGTGCGTGTATGTATGTA
>NW_024605836.1:0-5719 GCF_018296145.1 Oncorhynchus tshawytscha | reverse complement strand
TATCCCTCTACTCTATCCTCTATCTACCTCTATCCCTCTACACTTCTATACTCTATCCTCTACCCTCTATCTACCTCTATCCCATCTCTACTCTACCTCTATCCCTATTCACTCTATCCCTCTATCTACTCTATCCTCACTCTTTACCTCTATCTCACTTCTATCTACTCTATCCCTACTTCTATCTACCTCTATCCCTCTATTCACTCTATACCCTTATCTACTCTATCTCTATCCCTCTATCTACTCTATATCCCTCTATCTGATCTCTATCCACTCTATCTACCTCTATCCCTATCATCTATCCCTCATCTACGCTATCTCTCCATCTACCTCTATCTCTCACCTCTATCCCCATATCTACCTCTCTCTACCTCTATCCCTCCTATCCTCTCTCTACACTTACTCTACCTCTATCCCTCTATCTACCTCTCTACCTCTATCCCTCTCTCTACCTCTCTCTATCTCTCTCTTATCTCTATCACTCTATCTACTTTCTGACCTCTTCTACTTCTATCCCTATATACTCTATCCCTCTATTTACCTATATCTACCTCTATCCCTTTATCCATCTATCTACCTTTCTACCGCTATCCCTTTATACTATCCCTCTCAGCACTGCCTGGACTGCGCAAAAATGCAAATGCTTTCCGTTTGAGTTATATTAGGTTTTATTTTCATCGTCTATCTATCTACCTCTCTACCGCTATCCCTCTATACACCTCTATCTACCGCTATCCCTCTATCTACCTCTCTCTACCTCTATCCCTCTATCTACCTCTCTCTACCTCTATCCCTCTATCTACCTCTCTCTACCTCTATCTATCTCTATATCTACCTCTCTCTACCTCTATCTACCGCTATCCCTCTATCTACCTCTCTCTACCTCTATCCCTCTATCTACCTCTCTTTACCTCTATCCCTCTATCCCTCTATCTACCTCTATCCACCTCTATCTACCTCTATCCCTCTATCTACCTCTATCTACCTCTATCCCTCTATCTACCTCTATCCCTCTATCTCACCTCTCTCTACCTCTATCTACCTCTATCCCTCTATCTACCTTCTATCTACCTCTATCCCTCTATCTACCTCTCATCATCCCTCTATCTACCTCTATCTACACTCTATCCCTCTATCTACCTCTATCTACCTCTATCCCTCTATCTACCTTTATCTCTACCTCTCTCTACCTCTATCCACTCTATCTACCTCTCTTTCTACTTCTCTCTATCTATATCTACCTCTGTCTCTACTCTATCCCTCTATCTACCTCTATCCCTCTATCTACCTCTTCTACCTATATCTACCTCTCTCTATCTCTATCCTCTATCTACCTCTATCTACCTCTATCCTCTATCTACCTCTATCTACCTCTATCCCCTCTATCTAGTCTCTATCCCTCTATCCCTCTATCTACCTCTATCCCTCTATCTACCTCTATCTACTTTCTATCCCTCTATCTACCTCTCTCTACCTATATCTACTCTCTCTGACCTCTATCCCTCTATCTACCTCTATCCACCTCTATCTACCTCTATCCCTCTATCTACTTCTATCCTCCATTCTACTCTACCCTACCTCTATCCCTCTCTACCTCTATCTACCTCTATCCCTTTATCTACCTCTATCCCTTTATCTACTTCTATCCTCTATCTACCTCTATATACCTCTATCTAACTCTATCTATCTCTATCTAACTCTATCCCTTTATCCACCTCTCTCTACCTCTCTCTATCCCACTCTCTCTACCTCTATCCCTCTATCTACTTCTAGCCCTCTATCCCTCCATCTATCCCTCTATCCCTCTATCCACTCTACCTACCTCTATTCCTCTATCTACTTCTATCTACCTCTATCTACCTCTATCCCTCTATCTACTCTATACTCTATCCCTCTATCTACTTCTATCCCTATATCTACCTCTATCCCTCTATCTACCTCTATACCTCTATACCTTACCTCGCTTTACCTCTATCCCTTTATCTCACTCTATCTACTCTGTCCCTCTCAAACCTATATCTACCTCAATCCCTCTATCTACTTTCTATCCCTCTATCTACTTCTATCCCTCTATCTACACTCTATCCCTCTATCTACCACTATCCCTTACCTCTATTTACCTCTATCTACCTCTATCTATCTCTATCCCTACCTCTATCTACTTCTATCTACCTCTATCCCTCTATCTCACTCTCTTTACCTCTATCTACTTCTCTCTACCTCTATCCCTCTATCCCTCTATCGACTCTCTATCCCTCTATCTACCTCTATCCCTATATCTCACTCTATCCCGCTATCTACTTCTATCTACACTCTATCCCTATATCTACCTCTATCTACCTATATCTACCTCTCTCTACCTCTATCCCTCTATCTACTTCTCTTAGCATCAAATCTTGTCTGTCCGTCTGTCTGCATCTTAGCATCTGTTAAATATGTAGCATGTCTGGCATCAATAATGTAGCATCGTCATAATCGCAGAATATCTATCTTAGCATCGCAGTCGCAATATTAGCATCTGTCATCTGGTGCAACAATGATCTTAGCATCACCAATCCATCTATCTGCCTTTCTGCCGCTATCCCCTTTATACTATCCCTCAGCACTGCCTGGACTGCGCAAAAATGCAAATGCTTTCCCGTTTGAGTTATATTAGGTTTTATTTTCATCGTCTATCTATCTACCTCTCTACCGCTATCCCTCTATATACCTCTATCTACCGCTATCCTCTGTCTGTCTCTGCCTCTGTCCAGTGCGAATTGGCATCTTGGCACATCTTGATCATCTCGATCTTGGCATGTCTTGGCATCTGATCTTGATCTTAGTGATCTGTATGTAATCTCGTCTTGCGTTTCGATCGATGCGTCTTGGCGTCTTAGCATCTGATAAAAAATGCGTCTATCTACTTCATTCACTCTATCCTCTATCCTCTATCTACTTCTATCCACTCTATCTTCACTCTATCCCTCTATCTACCTCTATCCCTCTATCTACCTCTATCCCTCTATCTACCTCTATCCCTCTATCTACCTCTATCTACCTCTATCTACCTCTATCCCTCTATCTACCTCTATCTACCTCTATCCCCTCTATCTACCTCTATTCACTTATCCCTCTATCTACTCTATCTACATCTATCCCTCTATCTCACTCTATCTACCTCTATCCCTCTATCTACCTCTCTCACCTCTTTCTACCTCTATCCCTCTATCTTATCTCTCTATCTACTTTCTCTATCTATATCTACCTGTCTCTACCTCTATCCCTCTATCTACTCTCTATCCTCTATCTACCTCTATCTACTCTATCTACCTCTATCTACTTCTATCCCTCTATCTACCTCTATCTCACTCTATCCCCCTATCTACCTCTATCTACCTCTATCCCTCTATCTAGCTTTCTATCTACCTCTATCCCTCTATCTACTCTCTATCCCTCTATCTACCTCTATCTACCTCTATCCCTCTATCTACCTCTCTCTACCTATATCTACCTCTCTGTACCTCTATCCCTCTATCTACCTTCTATCCACCTCTATCTACCTCTATCCCTCTATCTCACTTCTATCCCTCTATCTACCTCTATCTACCTCTATCCTCTCTCTACCTCTATCTACACTCTATCCCTTTATCTACATCTATCCCTTTATCTACCTCTATCCCTCTATCTACCTCTATATACCTCTATCTAACTCTATCTACTCTCTATCTAACTCTATCCCTTTATCCACCTCTCTCTACCTCTCTCTACTCATCTCTCTCTACTTCTATCCCTCTATCTACCTCTAGTCCCTCTATCCCTCTATCTACTTCTATCCCTCTGATCTACCTCTATCTACTCTCTATTCCTCTATCTACTTCTATCTACCTCTATCTACCTCTATCCCTCTATCTACCTCTATACTCTATCCCTCTATCTACCTCTATCCCTATATCTACCTCTATCCCTCTATCTACCTCTATACCTCTATACCTTACCTCGCTTTACCTCTATCCCTTTATCTACCTCTATCTACCTCTGTCCCTCTAAACCTATATCTACCTCAATCCCTCTATCTACCTCTATCCCTCTATCTACCTCTATCCCGCTATCTACCTCTATCCCTATATCTACCTCTATCCCTATCACTCTATCTACCTCTATCTACCTCTATCTATCTCTATCCCTCTATCTACCTCTATCTCACTCTATCCCTCTATCTACTTATCTCTTTATCTCTATCTACCTCTATCTACCTCTATCCTCTATCCCTCTATCGACCTCTATCCCTCTATCTACCTTCTATCCCGATATCTACCTCTATCCCGCTATCTCACTCTATCTACTCTATCCCTATATCTACTCTCTCTACTCTATATCTACCTCTCTCTACCTCTATCCCTCTATGCTATCTCTCCATCACAATGGCATCATAGCATCGCAATCTAATGTATGTCTTAGCATCGCATCAAAATCCTCTCTACCTCTATGTCTCTATCTAGCTCTCTCTACCTCTCTCTCTAACTGCATCATCTTAAATACTCATGGCATCTCTGATCTTATCAATATCTACCTCTATCCCTTTATCCATCTATCTTTTTCTACCGCTATCCTTTATACTATCCCTCTCAGCACTGCCTGGACTGCGCAAAAATGCAAATGCTTTCCGTTTGAGTTATATTAGGTTTTTATTTTCATCGTCTATCTATCTATCTCTGCGCTATCCCTCTATCACCTTACTCTATCCCTCTATCTACCTCTATCTACCTCTATCCTCTATCTACCTCTATCTATCTCTATCTACCTCTATCCACTTCTATCTACCTCTATCCCTCTATCTCACTCTCTATCTACCTCTATCCCTCTATCTACCTCTACTTATCCCTCTATCTACCTCTATCCCTCTATCTACCTCTATCTCTATCTACTCTATCTACCTCTATCCTCTATCTACCTCTATCCCTCTATCTACTCTATCACTCTATCCTCTATCTCTCTATCTACCTCTATCCCTCTATCTACCTCTATCCCTCTATCTACTTTCTCTACCTCTATCTACCTCTATCTCTCTATCTACCTCTATCTACCCTCTATCCCTCTATCTACCTCTATCCCTCTATCTAGCTCTATCTACTATCCTCTATCCCTCTATCTACTCTCTATCCCTCTATCTACCTCTATCTACCTCTATCCTCTATCTACCTCTATCCCTCTATCTACTTCTTATCTACCTCTATCCCTTATATCTACTCTCTATCCCTATATCTACTTCTATCTACCTCTATCTCCTACTTTCTACCTCTATCCCTCTATCTACCTCTATCCCTCTATCTACCTCTATCACCTCTATCTACTCTCTATCCCTCTATCTACCTCTATCCCTCTATCTACCTCTCTATCTCTACTCTATCCTCATCTACTTATCTACCCTTTATCTCCCTCTATCTACCTCTATCCCTTTATCTACCTCTATCCCTCTATCTACTCTCTATCCCTCTATCTACCTCTATCTACCTCTATCTAACTCTATCTACCTCTATCTAACTCTATCCCTCTATCCACTCTCTCTCTACCTCTCTCTATCCACTCTCTCACTCTATCCCTCTATCTACCTCTAGCCTCTCTATCCCTCTATCCCTCTTATCTACCTCTATCCCTCTATCCCTCTATCTACCTCTACTCTACCTCTATTCCCTCTATCTACCTCTATCCCTCTATCTACCTCTATCCTCTATCT
>NW_024605835.1:0-5717 GCF_018296145.1 Oncorhynchus tshawytscha | reverse complement strand
TGCTTTATAAACAACAGGTGTAGACTAACACATGCTTTATAAACAACAGGTGTAGACTTACACATGCTTTATAAACAACAGGTGTAGACTAACACATGCTTTATAAACAACAGGTGTAGACTAACACATGCTTTATAAACAACAGGTGTAGACTAACACATGCTTATAAACAACAGGTGTAGACTAACACATGCTTTATAAACAACAGGTGTAGCTTTATAAACAACAGGTATAGACTAACATGCTTTATAAACAACAGTGTAGACTAACACATGCTTTATAAACAACAGGTGTAGACTAACACATGCTTTATAAACAACAGGTGTAGACTAACACAGGCTTTATAAACAACAGGTGTAGACTAACACATGCTTTATAAACAACAGGTGTAGACTAACACAGGCTTTATAAACAACAGGTGTAACTAACACATGCTTTATAAACAACAGGTGTAACTAACATGCTTTATAAACAACAGGTGTAGACTAACACAGGCTATAAACAACAGGTGTAGACTAACACATGCTTTATAAACAACAGGTGTAGACTAACACATGCTTTATAAACAACAGGTGTAGACTAACACATGCTTTATAAAAAAGACTAACACATGCTTTATAAACAACGTGTAGACTAACTTACACGCTTTATAAACAACAGGTGTAGACTAACACAGCTTTATAAACAACAGGTGTAGACTAACACATGCTTTATAAACAACAGGTGTAGACTAACACATATAAACAACAGGTGTAGACTACACACGGCTATAAACACAGGTGCTAACTTACCAAGCATAAACAACAGGTGTAGACTAACACATGCTTTATAAACAGCAGTGTAGACTAACACACGCTAACACAGGTGCTTTTATAAACAACAGGTGTAGACTAACACATGCTTATAAACAACAGGTGTAGACCTAACACATGCTTTATAAACAGCAGGTGTAGACTAACACATGCTTTATAAACAACAGGTGTAGACTAACACAGGCTTTATAAACAACAGGTGTAGACTAACACATATAAACAACAGGTGTAGACTAACACATGCTTTATAAACAACAGGTGTAGACTAACACATGCTTTATAAACAACAGGTGTAACACATGACAACAGGTGTAGACTAACATATAAACAACAGGTGTAGACTAACACATGCTTTATAAACAACAAAGTGTAGACTAACACATGCTTTATAAACAACAGGTGTAGACTAACACATGCTTTATAAACAACAGGTGTAGACTAACACACGCTTTATAAACAACAGGTGTAGACTAACACACGCTTTATAAACAACAGGTGTAGACTAACACATGCTTTATAAACAACAGGTGTAGACTAACATGCTTTATAAACAACAGGTAGACTAACACATGCAGGTGTAGACTAACACATGCTTTATAAACAACAGGTGTAGACTAACACATGCTTTATAAACAACAGGTGTAGACTAACACATTTTATAAACAACAGGTGTGAAAGACTAACACATGCTTTATAAACAACAGGTGTAGACTAACACATGCTTTATAAACAACAGGTGTAGACTAACACAAGTTAAATATAAAATATATAAAAAATAAATAGTGACACGGAATGAATAATAACGAGTAAAAAAATAACTGTTATATACAGGAAGTACCAGGTAATAACTGATGGCTATATACAGGGAGTACCAGGTACTAACATGGCTATATACAGGAAGTACCAGTACTAACATGTGGCTATATACAGGGAGTACCAGGTAATAACATGGCTAAATATACAGGAAGTAACCGGTAAAACATGGCTATATACAGAGTACCAGGTAATAACATGGCTATATACAGGGAGTACCAGGTAATAACATGGTTATATACAGGGAGTACCAGGTAATAACATGGCTATATACAGGAAGTACCAGGTAATAACATGGCTATATACAGGAAGTACCAGGTAATAACATGGCTATATACAGGAAGTACCAGGTAATAACATGGCTATATACAGGAAGTACCAGGTAATAACATGGCTATATACAGGAAGTACCAGGTAATAACATGGCTATACAGGAAGTACCAGGTAATAACATGGCTATATACAGGAAGTACCAGGTAATAACATGGCTATATACAGGAAGTACCAGGTAACATGGCTATATACAGGGAGTACCAGGTAATAACATGGCTATATACAGGGAGTACCAGGTAATAACATGGCTATATACAGGGAGTACCAGGTAATAACATGGCTATATACAGGAGTACAGGTAATAACATGGTTACATATACAGGGTACCAGGTAATAACATGGCTATATACAGGGAGTACCAGGTAATAACATGGCTATATACAGGGTACCAGGTAATAACATGGCTATATACAGGAAGTACCAGGTAATAACATGGCTATATACAGGGAGTACCAGGTAATAACATGGCTATATACAGGGAGTACCAGGTAATAACATGGCTATATACAGGGAGTACCAGGTAATAACATGGTTATATACAGGAAGTACCAGGAAATGACATTAGAGATCACTCACAACATTTCTTAACATTAGAGATCGTGCAGGGGGTTTCTTAACATTAGAGATCACTCACAACATTTCTTAACATGAGAGATCACTCACAATGTTTCTTAACATTAGAGATCACTCACAATGTTTCTTAACATTAGAGATCATGCAGGAGGTTTCTTAAAGAGATACACATGGAGGTATATATACATTGTAATAACATTAGAGATCACTCACAACATTTCTTAACATTAGAGATCGTGCAGAAGGTTTCTTAACATTAGAGATCATGCAGGAGGTTTCTTAACATTAGAGATCACTCACAACATTTCTTAACATTAGAGATCGTGCAGAAGGTTTCTTAACATTAGAGATCACGCAGGAGGTTTCTTAACATTAGAGATCACTCACAACATTTCTTAACATTAGAGATCACTCACAACATTTCTTAACATTAGAGATCACTCACAACGTTTCTTAACATTAGAGATCACTCACAACATTCCTTAAAATTAGAGATCGTGCAGGAGGTTTCTAAAGAGATACACATGGAGGCATATATACATTGTAATAACATTAGAGATCGTGCAGGAGGTCTCTTAAAGAGATACACATGGAGGTATATATACATTGTAATAACATTAGAGATCGTGGCAGGAGGTTTCTTAAAGAGATACATGGAGGTATATATACATTAATAACAGAGATCGTGCAGGAGGTTTCTTAAAGAGATACACATGGAGGTATATATACATTGTAATAACATTAGAGATCGTGCAGGAGGTTTCTTAAAGAGATACACATGGAGGTATATATACATTGTAATAACATTAGAGATCGTGCAGGAGGTTTCTTAAAGAGATACACATGGAGGTATATATACATTGTAATAACATTAGAGATCGTGCAGGAGGTTTCTTAAAGAGATACACATGGAGGTATATATACATTGTAATAACATTAGAGATCGTGCAGGAGGTTTCTTAAAGAGATACACATGGAGGTATATATACATTTTAATAACATTAGAGATCGTGCAGGAGGTTTCTTAAAGAGATACACATGGAGATATATACATTGTAATAACATTAGAGATCGTGCAGGAGGTTTCTTAAAGAGAGATACACATGGAGGTATATATACATTGTAATAACATTAGAGATCGTGCAGGAGGTTTCTTAAAGAATACACATGGAGGTATATATACATTGTAATAACATTAGAGATCGTGCAGGAGGTTTCTTAAAGAAATACACATGGAGGTATATATACATTGTAATAACATTAGAGATCGTGCAGGAGATTTCTTAAAGAGATACACATGGAGGTATATATACATTGTAATAACATTAGAGATCGTGCAGGAGGTTTCTTAAAGAGATACACATGGAGGTATATATACATTGTAATAACATTAGAGATCGTGCAGGAGGTTTCTTAAAGAGATACACATGGAGGTATATATACATTGTAATAACATAGAGATCGTGCAGGAGGTTTCTTAAAGAGATACATGGAGGTATATATACATTGTAATAACATTAGAGATCATGCAGGAGGTTTCTTAAAGGAGATACACATGGAGGCATATATACATTGTAATAACATTAGAATCGTGCAGGAGTTTCTTAAAGAGATACACATGGGTATATATACATTGAGGCCAGGATTCAATCCGATCTCACGTTGTCTGTAAATGACGGTGAAATCAAATGTAAAGTCTCACGAAGCACTTTTTAAGGTAATGTTCGGAGTTCAGAGTATGTCGACACAATGTAAATTACCTTTAAATGCTGCGTATGTCGACTCAATGGGGAATTACCTTTAAAAATGCTGCGTATGTCGACACAATGAAATTACCTTTAAATGCTGCGTATGTCGACACAATGGGAAGTACCTTTAAATGCTGCGTATGTCGACACAATGGGAAATTACCTTTAAATGCTGCGTATGTCGACACAATGAAGTACCTTTAAATGCTGCGTATGTCGACACAATGGGAAATACCTTTAAATGCTGGTATGTCGACACAATGGGAAATTACATAAATAACAGTAATAATACAGACACAATGGGGAAGTACCTTTAAATGCTGCGTATGTCGACACAATGGGAAATTACCTTTGTAAATGCTGCGTATGTCGACACAATGGAAATTACCTTTAAATGCTGCGTATGTCGAAACACAATGGAAATTACCTTTAAATACTGCGGTAATAATAGACACAGTAAATTACTTTAAATGCTGCGATAATAATATCGACACAATGGAAAATTACCTTTAAATACTTTGCGTATGTCGACACAATGGAGAAGTACCTTTAAATGCTGTATATGTAGACACAATGAAATTACCTTTAAATACTGCGTATGTGCCGACACAATGGGAAATGCCTTTAAATACACGTATGTCGACCTGTGGAAGTACCTTTAAATGCGCGTATATCGACACAATGAAATACCTTTAAATGCTGCGTATGTCGACACAATGGGAAATTACCTTTAAATGCTGGTATGTCGACACAATGGGAAATTACCTTTAAATACTGCGTATGCGACACAATGGGAAGTACCTTTAAATACTGCGTATATGAGGCTCAGCCCAATTACCTTTAAATGCTGCGTATGTCGACACAATGGGAAATTACAGCCTTTAAATACTGCGTATGGAGCACAATGGAAATTACCTTTAAATGCTGCGTATGTCGACACAATGAAGTACCTTTAAATGGTAATAATGGAAGCTCAATGGAAATTACCTTTAAATGCTGCGTATGTCTACACAATGGAAGTACCTTTAAATGCTGCGTATGTCGACACAATGGGGAAGTACCTTTAAATGCTGCGTATGTCTACACAATGGGGAAATTACCTTTAAATACTGCGTATGAAAATGGGAAATTACCTTTAAATGCGTATGTCTAAATCCACCATCCCATTGAATCCCGGCCTTATACACTCATTTACACACACACACACACACACACACACACTTATTCAAAGACCAAATGTACACCCGGCGATAGTGTTTGGCTAAACACAGCAGGTGGTAACATTTAAACGGCTAAACTTCTCTCCTCCTCCAGCACACGCCTCTGAATGCTCCAGGGATCTATATCAGAACTCTGATACCAGACGGTCCGGCGGAGTCTGACGGGAGGCTGAGGATTGGAGACCGGATACTAGCGGTTAACGGGACCAGCCTGATAG
>NW_024605834.1:0-5714 GCF_018296145.1 Oncorhynchus tshawytscha | reverse complement strand
CTGCCCACCCCCTCAGCCGCAGGGGGCCCTGCCCACCCCTCAGCCCCAGGGGGCCCTGCCCACCCCTCAGCCCCAGGGGCCCTGCCCACCCCTCAGCCCCAGCCCCCCACCCCTCTCTTGGGGGGCCCTGCCCACCCCTCAGCCCCAGGGGGCCCTGCCCACCCCTCAGCCCCAGGGGGCCCTGTCCACCCCCCAGCCCCCCAGGGGCCCTGTCCACCCCCTCAGCCCCAGGGCCCTGCCCACCCCTCAGCCCCAGGGGGCCCTGCCCACCCCTCAGCCCCAGGGGGCCCTGTCCACCCCTCAGCCCCAGGGGGCCCTGTCCACCCCTCAGCCCCAGGGGGCCCTGCCCACCCCTCAGCCCCAGGGGGCCCTGTCCACCCCTCAGCCCCAGGGGGCCCTGCCCACAGCAGCCCCAGGGGGCCCTGCCCACCCAGCAGCCCCAGGGGGCCCTGCCCACCCTGAGGGGGATGTCATCAGCCCCTATGGACAGGGGGGTTTCTATGTGGACCTGAGTCTGCTTCTCCTATGTGGCCTAGTAGACTGCTGTTTCTCAGGGGTTTCTATGTGGACTAGTCAGTCTGCTTCTCAAGGGGTTTCTACTAGTAGACCTGCTTCTCAAGGGGTTTCTATGGACTAGTAGACAGTCTGCTTCTCAAGGGGTTTCTATGTGGACTAGTAGACTGAGTCTGCTTCTCAAGGGGTTTCTATGTGGACTAGTAGACAGTCTGTTTCTCAAGGGGTTTCTATGTGGACTAGTAGACTGAGTCTGCTTCTCAAGGGTTTCTATGTGGACTAGTAGACTGAGTCTGCTTCTCAAGGGGTTTCTATGTGGACTAGTAGACTGAGTCTGCTTCTCAAGGGGTTTCTATGTGGACTAGTAGACTGAGTCTGCTTCTCAAGGGTTTCTACTATGTGGACTAGTAGACTGAGTCTGCTTCTCAAGGGGTTTCTATGTGGACTATTAGACTGAGTCTGCTTCTCAAGGGGTTTCTATGTGGACTAGTAGACTGAGTCTGCTTCTCAAGGGGTTTCTATGTGGACTAGTAGACAGTCTGCTTCTCAAGGGGTTTCTATGTGGACTAGTAGACTGAGTCTGCTTCTCAAGGGGTTTCTATGTGGACTAGTAGACAGTCTGCTTCTCAAGGGGTTTCTATGTGGACTAGTAGACTGAGTCTGCTTCTCAAGGGGTTTCTATGTGGACTAGTAGACTGAGTCTGCTTCTCAAGGGGTTTCTATGTGGACTAGTAGACAGTCTGCTTCTCAAGTTTCTATGTGGACTAGTAGACTGAGTCTGCTTCTCAAGGGGTTTCTATGTGGACTAGTAGACTGAGTCTGCTTCTCAAGGGGTTTCTATGTGGACTAGTAGACTGAGTCTGCTTCTCAAGGGGTTTCTATGTGGACTAGTAGACTGAGTCTGCTTCTCAAGGGGTTTCTATGTGGACTAGTAGACTGAGTCTGCTTCTCAAGGGGTTTCTATGTGGACTAGTAGACTGAGTCTGCTTCTCAAGGGGTTTCTATGTGGACTAGTAGACTGAGTCTGCTTCTCAAGGGGTTTCTATGTGGACTAGTAGACTGAGTCTGCTTCTCAAGGGGTTTCTATGTGGACTAGTAGACTGTCTGCTTCTCAAGGGGTTTCTATGTGGACTAGTAGACTGAGTCTGCTTCTCAAGGGGTTTCTATGTGGACTAGTAGACTGAGTCTGCTTCTCAAGGGTTTCTATGTGGACTAGTAGACTGAGTCTGCTTCTCAAGGGGTTTCTATGTGGACTAGTAGACAGTCTGCTTCTCAAGGGGTTTCTATGTGGACTAGTAGACTGAGTCTGCTTCTCAAGGGGTTTCTATGTGGACTAGTAGACTGAGTCTGCTTCTCAAGGGGTTTCTATGTGGACTAGTAGACTGAGTCTGCTTCTCAAGGGGTTTCTATTTCTATGTGGACTAGTAGACTGAGTCTGCTTCTCAAGGGGTTTCTATGTGGACTAGTAGACTGAGTCTGCTTCTCAAGGGGTTTCTATGTGGACTAGTAGACTGAGTCTGCTTCTCAAGGGGTTTCTATGTGGACTAGTAGACTGTCTGCTTCTCAAGGGCTTCTCAAGGGGTTTCTATGTGGACTAGTAGACTGAGTCTGCTTCTCAAGGGGTTTCTATGTGGACTAGTAGACTGAGTCTGCTTCTCAAGGGGTTTCTATGTGGACTAGTAGACTGAGTCTGCTTCTCAAGGGGTTTCTATGTGGACTAGTAGACTGAGTCTGCTTCTCAAGGGGTTTCTATGTGGACTAGTAGACTGAGTCTGCTTCTCAAGGGGTTTCTATGTGGACTAGTAGACTGAGTCTGCTTCTCAAGGGGTTTCTATGTGGACTAGTAGACTGAGTCTGCTTCTCAAGGGGTTTCTATGTGGACTAGTAGACTGAGTCTGCTTCTCAAGGGGTTTCTATGTGGACTAGTAGACTGAGTCTGCTTCTCAAGGGGTTTCTATGTGGACTAGTAGACTGAGTCTGCTTCTCAAGGGGTTTCTATGTGGACTAGTAGACTGAGTCTGCTTCTCAAGGGGTTTCTATGTGGACTAGTAGACTGAGTCTGCTTCTCAAGGGGTTTCTATGTGGACTAGTAGACTGAGTCTGCTTCTCAAGGGGTTTCTATGTGGACTAGTAGACTGAGTCTGCTTCTCAAGGGGTTTCTATGTGGACTAGTAGACTGAGTCTGCTTCTCAAGGGGTTTCTATGTGGACTAGTAGACTGAGTCTGCTTCTCAAGGGGTTTCTATGTGGACTAGTAGACTGAGTCTGCTTCTCAAGGGGTTTCTATGTGGACTAGTAGACTGAGTCTGCTTCTCAAGGGGTTTCTATGTGGACTAGTAGACTGAGTCTGCTTCTCAAGGGGTTTCTATGTGGACTAGTAGACTGAGTCTGCTTCTCAAGGGTTTCTATGTGGACTAGTAGACTGAGTCTGCTTCTCAAGGGGTTTCTATGTGGACTAGTAGACTGAGTCTGCTTCTCAAGGGGTTTCTGTGGACTAGTCTCAGTCTGCTTCTCAAGGGGTTTCTATGTGGACTAGTAGACAGTCTGCTTCTCAAGGGGTTTCTATGTGGACTAGTAGACTGAGTCTGCTTCTCAAGGGGTTTCTATGTGGACTAGTAGACTGAGTCTGCTTCTCAAGATGTGGACTAGTAGACAGTCTGCTTCTCAAGGGGTTTCTATGTGGACTAGTAGACTGAGTCTGCTTCTCAAGGGGTTTCTATGTGGACTAGTAGACTGAGTCTGCTTCTCAAGGGGTTTCTATGTGGACTAGTAGACTGAGTCTGCTTCTCAAGGGGTTTCTATGTGGACTAGTAGACTGAGTCTGCTTCTCAAGGGGTTTCTATGTGGACTAGTAGACTGAGTCTGCTTCTCAAGGGGTTTCTATGTGGACTAGTAGACTGAGTCTGCTTCTCAAGGGGTTTCTATGTGGACTAGTAGACTGAGTCTGCTTCTCAGGGGTTTCTATGTGGACTAGTAGACTCTGCTTCTCAAGGGGTTTCTATGTGGACTAGTAGACTGAGTCTGCTTCTCAAGGGGTTTCTATGTGGACTAGTAGACTGAGTCTGCTTCTCAAGGGGTTTCTATGTGGACTAGTAGACTGAGTCTGCTTCTCAAGGGGTTTCTATGTGGACTAGTAGACTGAGTCTGCTTCTCAAGGGGTTTCTATGTGGACTAGTAGACTGAGTCTGCTTCTCAAGGGGTTTCTATGTGGACTAGTAGACTGAGTCTGCTTCTCAAGGGGTTTCTATGTGGACTAGTAGACTGAGTCTGCTTCTCAAGGGGTTTCTATGTGGACTAGTAGACTGAGTCTGCTTCTCAAGGGGTTTCTATGTGGACTAGTAGACTGAGTCTGCTTCTCAAGGGGTTTCTATGTGGACTAGTAGACTGAGTCTGCTTCTCAAGGGGTTTCTATGTGGACTAGTAGACTGAGTCTGCTTCTCAAGGGGTTTCTATGTGGACTAGTAGACTGAGTCTGCTTCTCAAGGGGTTTCTATGTGGACTAGTAGACTGAGTCTGCTTCTCAAGGGGTTTCTATGTGGACTAGTAGACTGAGTCTGCTTCTCAAGGGGTTTCTATGTGGACTAGTAGACTGAGTCTGCTTCTCAAGGGGTTTCTATGTGGACTAGTAGACTGAGTCTGCTTCTCAAGGGGTTTCTATGTGGACTAGTAGACTGAGTCTGCTTCTCAAGGGGTTTCTATGTGGACTAGTAGACTGAGTCTGCTTCTCAAGGGGTTTCTATGTGGACTAGTTCTGAGTCTGCTTCTCAAGGGGTTTCTATGTGGACTAGTAGACTGAGTCTGCTTCTCAAGGGGTTTCTATGTGGACTAGTAGACTGAGTCTGCTTCTCAAGGGGTTTCTATGTGGACTAGTAGACTGAGTCTGCTTCTCAAGGGGTTTCTATGTGGACTAGTAGACTGAGTCTGCTTCTCAAGGGGTTTCTATGTGGACTAGTAGACTGAGTCTGCTTCTCTGCTTCTCAGGGGTTTCTATGTGGACTAGTAGACTGAGTCTGCTTCTCAAGGGGTTTCTATGTGGACTAGTAGACTGAGTCTGCTTCAGTCTGCTTCTCAAGGGGTTTCTATGTGGACTAGTAGACTGAGTCTGCTTCTCAAGGGGTTTCTATGTGGACTAGTAGACTGAGTCTGCTTCTCAAGGGGTTTCTATGTGGACTAGTAGACTGAGTCTGCTTCTCAAGGGGTTTCTATGTGGACTAGTTTCTAGACTGAGTCTGCTTCTCAAGGGGTTTCTATGTGGACTAGTAGACTGTAGACTGAGTCTGCTTCTCAAGGGGTTTCTATGTGGACTAGTAGACTGAGTCTCAAGGGGTTTCTATGTGGACAAGGGTTTCTATGTGGACTAGTAGACTGAGTCTGCTTCTCAAGGGTTTCTATGTGGACTAGTAGACTGAGTCTGCTTCTCAAGGGGTTTCTATGTGGACTAGTAGACTGAGTCTGCTTCTCAAGGGGTTTCTATGTGGACTAGTAGACTGAGTCTGCTTCTCAAGGGGTTTCTATGTGGACTAGTAGACTGAGTCTGCTTCTCAAGGGGTTTCTATGTGGACTAGTAGACTGAGCTGCTTCTCAATGTGACTAGTGAGACTGAGTCTGCTTCTCAAGTTTCTATGGGACTAGTAGACTGAGTCTGCTTCTCAAGGGGTTTCTATGTGGACTAGTCTGTTTCTCAAGGGGTTTCTACTAGTAGACTGAGTCTGCTTCTCAAGGGGTTTCTATGTGGACTAGTAGACTGAGTCTGCTTCTCAAGGGTTTCTATGTGGACTAGTAGACTGAGTCTGCTTCTCCAAGGGGTTTCTATGTGGACTAGTAGACTGAGTCTGCTTCTCAAGGGGTTTCTATGTGGACTAGTAGACTGAGTCTGCTTCTCAAAGGGGTTTCTATGTGGACTAGTAGACTGAGTCTGCTTCTCAAGGGGTTTCTATGTGGACTAGTAGACTGAGTCTGCTTCTCAAGGGTTTCTATGTGGACTAGTGACTGAGTCTGCTTCTCAAGGGGTTTCTATGTGGACTAGTAGACTGAGTCTGCTATCAAGGGTTTCTATGTGACTAGTAGACTGAGTCTCTGCTTCTCAAGGGGTTTCTATGTGGACTAGTAGACTGTCTGCTTCTCAAGGGTTTCTATGTGGACTAGCAGACTGAGTCTGCTTTCTCAAGGGGTTTCTATGTGGACTAGTAGACTGAGTCTGCT
>NW_024605833.1:0-5707 GCF_018296145.1 Oncorhynchus tshawytscha | reverse complement strand
TTTTGTGTTTATTTTTATGTATTTGGTCAGGCCAGGGTGTGGCATGGGGTTTTTGTAATTGTGGTGTGTTTGTCTTGGGGTTTTGGTGGTGGTATTGGGATTGTAGCTTAGTGGGTTGTCTAGCAAGGTCTATGGCTGTCTGGAGTGGTTCTCAATCAGAGGCAGGTGCTTATCGTTGTCTCTGATTGGGAACCATATTTAGCAGCCATATTCTTTGAGTTTGTCGTGGGTGATTGTCCTTAGTGTCCTATGTGTACTCGTTGTTAGTTTGCACCAGATAGGCTGTTTCGGTTTCGTTTATTGTTTTTTTGTAAGTTCGTGTTTCTTTGGTATATTAAACATGGATCGCAATCGACACGCTGCAGTTTGGTCCGACTCTCTTCATCACCACTAGAAAACCGTTACAGAATCACCCACCACCAACGGACCAAGCGGCGTGTCAACAGGCAGGAGCAGCCGAAAAGGAGTTGCACCACCTGGAGTTATGGACATGGGAGGAGGAATTGGACGGTAAAGGACCCTGGAATGAGCCTGGAGATTATTGTCGCCCCAAAGCCGAGCTGGAGGCAGCAAAAGCAGAGAGGCGGCATTATGAGGAGCTAGCACGGCAGAGCGGATGGAAGCCCGAGAGTCAGCCCCAAAAATTTCTTGGGGGGCTTACAGGGAGTATGGCTATGCCAGGTAGGAGACCTGCGCAAACTCCCTGTGCTTACCGGGGGCTGGAGAGACCGGGCAGGCACCGTGTTATGCTGTGGAGCGCACGGTGTCTCCAGTGCGGGTGCACAGCCCGGTTCGGTATATTCCAGCTCCGCGTATCGGCCGGGCTAGATTGAGCGTCGAGCCAAATGCCATGAAGCCGGCTCTACGCATCTGGTCCCCAGTGCGTCTCCTTGGGCCGGCTTACATGGCACCAGCCTTGCGCTCGGTGTCTCCGGTTCGCCTGCATAGCCCAGTGCAGGCTATTCCACCTCGCCGCACTGGCAGGGCAACCGGGAGCATTCAACCAGGTAAGGTTGGGCAGGCTCGGTGCTCAAGAGCCCCAGTGCGCCTGCACGGTCCGGTCTATCCAGTACCACCTCCACACCCCAGCCCTCCGGTAGCAGCTCCCCGCACCAGGCTTCCTGTGCGTGTCCTCGATCCAGTACCACCAGTTCCAGCACCACGCACCAGGCCTTCAGTGTGCCTCGCCTGTTCAGCGCAGCCAGCGCTTTTCTCCTCTCCTGCGCTGCTGGAGTCTCCCGCCTGTTTAGCGCAGCCAGAGCCTTCCTCCTCTACAGCGCTGCCGGAGCCTCCCGCCTGTTTAGCGCAGCCAGAGCCTTTCTCCTCTCCTGCGCTGCCGGAGTCTCACGCCTATCTAGCGCTGTTAGAGCTTTCCTCATCTCCAGCGCTGCCGGAGTCTCCCGCCTGTTTAGCGCAGCCAGAGCCTTCCTCCGACACAGCGCTGCAGGAGTCTCCCGCCTGTTCAGCGCAGCCAGAGCTGCCAGTCTGCATGAAGCAGCCAGAGCTGTCAGTCTGCATGGAGCAGTCAGAGCTGTCAGTCTGCATGGAGCAGCCAGAGCTGTCAGTCTGCATGAAGCAGCCAGTCTACATGGAGCAGCCAGAGCTGTCAGTCTACATGAAGCAGCCCGAGCTGCCAGTCTGCATGAAGCAGCCAGTCTACATGGAGCAGCCAGAGCTGTCAGTCCGCATGGAGCAGCCAGAGCTGTCAGTCCGCATGGAGCAGCCAGAGCTGTCAGTCTGCATGGAGCAGCCAGAGCTGTCAGTCCGCATGGAGCAGCCAGAGCTGTCAGTCTACATGAAGCAGCCCGAGCTGCCAGTCTGCATGAAGCAGCCAGTCTACATAGAGCAGCCAGAGCTGCCAGTCTGCATGAAGCAGCCAGAGCTGTCAGTCTGCATGGAGCAGTCAGAGCTGTCAGTCTGCATGGAGGAGCCAGAGCTGTCAGTCTACAGGAAGCAGCCCGAGCTGCCAGTCTGCATGAAGCAGTCAGTCTACATGGAGCAGCCAGAGCTGTCAGTCCGCATGGAGCAGCCAGAGCTGTCAGTCTACATGAAGCAGCCCGAGCTGCCAGTCTGCATGAAGCAGCCAGTCTACATGGAGCAGCCAGAGCTGTCAGTCTGTATGAAGCAGCCAGAGCTGTCAGTCTGCATGGAGCAGCCAGTCTGCATGGAGCAGCCAGTCTGCACGGAGCTGTCAGTCTGCACGGAGCTGTCAGTCTGCACGGAGCTGTCAGTCTGTAAGGAGCTGCCAGTCTGCAAGGAGCTGCCAGTCAGCACGGAGCCGCCAGAGCGGTCAGTCTGTAAGAAGCCGCCAGAGCTGTCAGCCTATATGGAGCAGCTAGTGCCGCCAGTCTGCCCAGCGCCGCCAGTGCCCCCAGTCTGCCCAGCATCGCCAGTCTGCCCAGCATCGCCATCAGTCTGCCCAGCATCGCCAGTCTGCCCAGCATCGCCAGTCTGCCCAGCATCGCCAGTCTGCCCAGCATCGCCAGTCTGCCCAGCACCGCCAGTCTGCCCAGCGTCGTCAGTCTGCCCAGCGTCGTCAGTCTGCCCAGCACCGCCAGTCTGCCCAGCACCGCCAGTCTGCCCAGCGTCGCCAGTCTGCCCGGCGCCGCCAGTCTGCCCGGCGCCGCCAGTCTGCCCGGCGCCGCCGGTCTGCCCAGCATCGCCAGTCTGCCAGACTCTTCCAGATCTGCCAGTCAGCCAGACTCTTCCAGATCTGCCAGTCAGCCAGACTCTTCCAGATCTGCCAGTCAACCAGACTCTTCCAGATCTGCCAGTCAACCAGACTCTTCCAGATCTGCCAGTCAACCAGACTCTTCCAGATCTGCCAGTCAACCAGACTCTTCCAGATCTGCCAGTCAACCAGACTCTTCCAGATCTGCCAGTCAGCCAGGATCTGCCAGTCAGCCAGGATCTGCTGAAACCACCAGCCAGCCAGGAGCTGGTAGATCTATCTACCTGCCTGAGCTTCCTCTCACCCTGAGCTTCCTCTCACTCCTGAGCTTCCTCTCACTCCTGAGCTTCCTCTCACTCCTGAGCTTCCTCTCACTCCTGAGCTTCCTCTCACTCCTGAGCTTCCTCTCACTCCTGAGCTTCCTCTCACTCCTGAGCTTCCTCTCACTCCTGAGCTTTCTCTCACTCCTGAGCTTTCTCTCACTCCCGAGCTTCCCCTCAGTCCCGAGCTGCCTCGGTCCCGAGCTGTCCTTCAGTCCCGATCTGTTCCTCAGTCCAGTGGGGTTCTGGGTGAGGACTACTAGGCCATGGTCGGCGGCGAGGGTGGACTATCCAGGGACGAAGGGAGAGGGGACTAAGACATTAAAGGAGTGGGGTCCACGTCCCGCGCCGGAGCCGCCACCATGGACAGACGCCCACCCGGACCCTCCCTATTGTTTTGAGGTGCGTTCGGGAGTCCGCACCTTAGGGGGGGGGTTCTGTCACGCCCTGGTCAAAGTATTTTGTGTTTATTTTTATGTATTTGGTCAGGCCAGGGTGTGGCATGGGGTTTTTGTAATTGTGGTGTGTTTGTCTTGGGGTTTTGGTGGTGGTATTGGGATTGTAGCTTAGTGGGTTGTCTAGCAAGGTCTATGGCTGTCTGGAGTGGTTCTCAATCAGAGGCAGGTGCTTATCGTTGTCTCTGATTGGGAACCATATTTAGGCAGCCATATTCTTTGAGTTTGTCGTGGGTGATTGTCCTTAGTGTCCTATGTGTACTCGTTGTTAGTTTGCACCAGATAGGCTGTTTCGGTTTCGTTTATTGTTTTTTTGTAAGTTCGTGTTTCTTTGGTATATTAAACATGGATCGCAATCGACACGCTGCAGTTTGGTCCGACTCTCTTTCATCACCACTAGAAAACCGTTACACTTTGTCTGAAAATTTGTCATCTAAGTCTGGCATTCTCTGGATTATTGGTGGGAACTCGGACAAAAAAAACACAGCCACTCCATTGAATAGCAGGCTAGTGGTTGCTTTGCAATGCTTGCAGTAGTTAGCCACTGATTCCTTCCAAACGACTCTGTAGGAATTTGCGATTTGACAGTAAGGATTTGACCTCTCTGAAATCTTTTTTCCATCTACGTAACATTGCAAAAATCAGAAACTTTCTGTCCAAAAATGATGCAGAAAAATTAATCCATGCTTTTGTCACTTCTAGGTTAGACTACTGCAATGCTCTATTTTCCGGCTACCCGGATAAAGCACTAAATAAACTTCAGTTAGTGCTAAATACGGCTGCTAGAATCCTGACTAGAACCAAAAAATTTGATCATATTACTCCAGTGCTAGCCTCTCTACACTGGCTTCCTGTCAAAGCAAGGGCTGATTTCAAGGTTTTACTGCTAACCTACAAAGCATTACATGGGCTTGCTCCTACCTATCTCTCTGATTTGGTCCTGCCGTACATACCTACACGTACGCTACGGTCACAAGACGCAGGCCTCCTAATTGTCCCTAGAATTTCTAAGCAAACAGCTGGAGGCAGGGCTTTCTCCTATAGAGCTCCATTTTTATGGAACGGTCTGCCTACCCATGTCAGAGACGCAACTCGGTCTGAACCTTTAAGTCTTTACTGAAGACTCATCTCTTCAGTGGGTCATATGATTGAGTGTAGTCTGGCCCAGGAGTGGGAAGGTGAACGGAAAGGCTCTGGAGCAACGAACCGCCCTTGCTGTCTCTGCCTGGCCGGTTCCCCTCTTTCCACTGGGATTCTCTGCCTCTAACCCTATTACAGGGGCTGGGTCACTGGCTTACTGGGGCTCTCTCATGCCGTCCCTGGAGGGGGTGCGTCACCTGAGTGGGTTGATTCACTGTTGTGGTCATCCTGTCTGGGTTGGCGCCCCCCCCCTTGGGTTGTGCTGTGGCGGAGATCTTTGTGGGCTATACTCAGCCTTGTCTCAGGATGGTAAGTTGGTGGTTGAAGATATCCCTCTAATGGTGTGGGGGCTGTGCTTTGGCAAAGTGGGTGGGGTTATATCCTTCCTGTTTGGCCCTGTCCGGGGGTGACCTCGGATGGGGCCACAGTGTCTCCTGACCCCTCCTGTCTCAGCCTCCAGTATTTATGCTGCAGTAGTTTATGTGTCGGGGGCTGGGGTCAGTTTGTTATATCTGGAGTACTTCTCCTGTCCTATTCGGTGTCCTGTGTGAATCTAAGTGTGCGTTCTCTAATTCTCTCCTTCTCTCTTTCTTTCTCTCTCTCGGAGGACCTGAGCCCTAGGACCTGAGCTCCAGGACTACCTGACATGATGACTCCTTGCTGTCCCCATTCCACCTGGCCATGCTGCTGTTCCAGTTTCAACTGACCTGAGCCCTAGGACCATGCCCCAGGACTACCTGACATGATGACTCCTTGCTGTCCCCAGTCCACCTGGCCATGCTGCTGCTCCAGTTTCAACTTCCACCTGACTGTGCTGCTGCTCCAGTTTCAACTGTTCTGCCTTATTATTATTCGACCATGCTGGTCATTTATGAACATTTGAACATCTTGGCCATGTTCTGTTATAATCTCCACCCGGCACAGCCAGAAGAGGACTGGCCACCCCACATAGCCTGGTTCCTCTCTAGGTTTCTTCCTAGGTTTTGGCCTTTCTAGGAGTTTTTCCTAGCCACCGTGCTTCTACACCTGCATTGCTTGCTGTTTGGGGTTTTAGGCTGGGTTTCTGTACAGCACTTTGAGATATCAGCTGATGTACGAAGGGCTATATAAATAGATTTGAT
>NW_024605832.1:0-5692 GCF_018296145.1 Oncorhynchus tshawytscha | reverse complement strand
ATTAAAACATTCCTAACCAGAAACCGTGGATTGATGGCAGCATTCGTGTGAAACTGAAGGCACGAGCCACTGCTTTTAATCAGGGCAAGGTGTCTGGTAACATGACTGAATACAAACAGTGCAGCTATTCCCTCCGCAAGGCTATCAAACAAGCTAAGCGCCAGTACAGAGACAAAGTAGAATCTCAATTCAACGGCTCAGACACAAGAGGTATGTGGCAGGGTCTACAGTCAATCACGGACTACAGGAAGAAACCCAGCCCAGTCACGGACCAGGATGTCTTGCTCCCAGGCAGACTAAATAACTTTTGCCCGCTTTGAGGACAATACAGTGCCACTGACACGGCCTGCAACGGAAACATGCGGTCTCTCCTTCACTGCAGCCGAAGTGAGTAAGACATTTAAACGTGTTAACCCTCGCAAGGCTGCAGGCCCAGGCGGCATCCCCAGCCGCGCCCTCAGAGCATGCGCAGACCAGCTGGCCGGTGTGTTTACGGACATATTCAATCAATCCCTATACCAGTCTGCTGTTCCCACATGCTTCAAGAGGGCCACCATTGTTCCTGTTCCCAAGAAAGCTAAGGTAACTGAGCTAAACGACTACCGCCCCGTAGCACTCACATCCGTCATCATGAAGTGCTTTGAGAGACTAGTCAAGGACCATATCACCTCCACCCTACCTGACACCCTTGACCCACTCCAATTTGCTTACCGCCCAAATAGGTCCACAGACGATGCAATCTCAACCACACTGCACACTGCCCTAACCCATCTGGACAAGAGGAATACCTATGTGAGAATGCTGTTCATCGACTACAGCTCGGCATTCAACACCATAGTACCCTCCAAGCTCGTCATCAAGCCCGAGACCCTGGGTCTCGACCCCGCCCTGTGCAACTGGGTACTGGACTTCCTGACGGGCCGCCCCAGGTGGTGAGGGTAGGCAACAACATCTCCTCCCCGCTGATCCTCAACACTGGGGCCCCACAAGGGTGCGTTCTGAGCACCCTCCTGTACTCCCTGTTCACCCACGACTGCGTGGCCATGCACGCCTCCAACTCAATCATCAAGTTTGCGGACGACACAACAGTGGTAGGCTTGATTACCAACAACGACGAGACGGCCTACAGGGAGGAGGTGAGGGCCCTCGGAGTGTGGTGTCAGGAAAATAACCTCACACTCAACGTCAACAAAACTAAGGAGATGATTGTGGACTTCAGGAAACAGCAGAGGGAACACCCCCATCCACATCGATGGAACAGTAGTGGAGAGGGTAGCAAGTTTTAAGTTCCTCGGCATACACATCACAGACAAACTGAATTGGTCCACTCACACAGACAGCATCGTGAGGAATGCGCAGCAGCGCCTCTTCAACCTCAGGAGGCTGAAGAAATTCGGCTTGTCACCAAAAGCACTCACAAACTTCTACAGATGCACAATCGAGAGCATCCTGGCGGGCTGTATCACCGCCTGGTATGGCAACTGCACCGCCCTCAACCGTAAGGCTCTCCAGAGGGTAGTGAGGTCTGCACAACGCATCACCGGGGCAAACTACCTGCCCTCCAGGACACCTACACCACCCGATGCTACAGGAAGGCCATAAAGATCATCAAGGACATCAACCACCCGAGCCACTGCCTGTTCACCCCGCTGTCATCCAGAAGGCGAGGTCAGTACAGGTGCATCAAAGCTGGGACCGAGAGACTGAAAAACAGCTTCTATCTCAAGGCCATCAGACTGTTAAACAGCCACCACTAACATTGAGTGGCTACTGCCAACACACTGTCAATGACACTGACTCTACTCCAGCCACTTTAATCATGGGAATTGATGGGAAATGATGTAAATATATCACTAGCCACTTTAAACAATGCTACCTTATATAATGTTACTTACCCTACATTGTTCATCTCATATGCATACGTTGATACTGTACTCTATATCATCGACTGCATCCTTATGTAATACATGTATCACTAGCCACTTTAACTATGCCACTTGGTTTACATACTTATCTCATATGTATATACTGTACTCGATATCATCTACTGTATCTTGCCTATGCTGCTCTGTACCATCACTCATTCATATATCCTTATGTACATATTCTTTATCCCCTTACACTGTGTATAAGACAGTAGTTTTTTTTGGAATTGTTAGTTAGATTACTTGCTCGTTATTACTGCATTGTCGGAACTAGAAGCACAAGCATTTCGCTACACTCGCATTAACATCTGCTAACCATGTGTATGTGACAAATAAAATTTGATTTGATTTGATTTGATTTGCTTTTGATACCATTGATCACCACACTCTTTGAGAGATTGGAAACCAAAATTGGTCTACACGGACAAGTTCTGGCCTGGTTTAGATCTTATCTGTCGGAAAGATCAGTTTGTCTCTGTAGATGGTTTGTCCTCTGACAAATCAACTGTAAATGTCGGTGTTCCTCAAGGCTCCGTTTTAGGACCACTATTGTTTTCACTATATATTTTACCTCTTGGTGATGTCATCGGAAACATAATGTTAACTTTCACTGCTATGTGGACGACACACAGCTGTACATTTCGATGAAACATGGTGAAGCCCCAAAATTGTCTTCCTTGTAAGCCTGTGTTTCAGACATAAGGAAGTGGATGGTGGAAAATGTTCTACTTTTAAAGTCAGACAAAACAGAGAAGCTTGTTCTAGGTCCAAAGAAACAAAGATATCGTCTGTTGAATCTGACAATTAATCTTGATGGTTGTACTGTCACGGCTATTGAAGGATGAGGACCAAGGTGCAGCGTTGTGAGCATACATTTTCTTTATTAACTTGTTATGGATGCAATCCCGATATCGGGATAAGTGTCATCAACAACCGCCGAATAGCATAGCGCTAAATTCAATAAATATTACAACAAATATTTCTATTCATGAAATCACAAGTGCAATATAAGAAACACAGCTTAGCCTTTTGTTAATCCACCTGTCGTGTCAGATTTTGAAATTATGCTTTTCAGCGAAAGCAATCCAAGCGTTTGTGTAAGTTTATCGATCGCACTACAAAACATTAAGTACACTTAGCATCAGGAAGCCCTGTCACGAAAATCAGAAAAGCAAATCAAATTAATCGTTTACTTTTGATCTTCGGATGTTTTCACTCACGAGACTCCCAGGTACACAACAAATGCTCCATTTGTTCCATAAAGATGATTTTTATATCCAAAATACCTCAATTTGTTGGCCGCTTTATGTTCAGAAATCCACAGGAAAGAGCAGTCATGACAACGCAGACGAAAATTCCAAATAGTTTCCATAATGTTCACAGAAACATGTGAAACGTTTTTTATAATCAATCCTCAGGTTGTTTTTAAAATATATAATCGATAATAATATATCAACCGCAAATGTCTTTCACAGTAGAAGAGGGAAAACAATGGCTGTCCAAATTCTGCTGCGCGAGCAAAACTCATTTGAACACTTGACACGATGTTATCGTTCTGGATCATTTTTCAAATTAAAAGCCTGAAACTATGTCTGAAGACTGTTGACACCTTGAGGAAGCGATAGGAAAAGGAATCTGGTTCATATCCCTTTAAATCCAGCAAAGGGAGGCTATGGAACATGGAGTTTTCAAAATAGAAGCTACTTCCTGTTTTGATTTTCCTCAGGGTTTCGCCTGCAATATCAGTTCTGTTATACTCACAGACAATATTTTGACAGTTTTGGAAACTTTAGAGTGTTTTCTATCCAATACTAATAATAATATGCATATATTAGCAACTGAGACTGAGGAGCTGGCCCTTTACAAAGGGCACCTTTTCATCCAAGCTACTCAATACTGCCCCTGCAGCCATATAAAGTTAACTCAAAATGATGCCAAACAAAACAATAAACACTACAAAACCAAACCATGGAGCTCAAAGGCTAGGGACATAAAAAGGATCTCAGGGCGTGACAGTATTCCCCCCCCTCACCCCACTTTGGTGCGGGGACCCTCACCGCCGACCCCGGACTGGGGACCCTCGTAGTGGGCCCCAGACTGGGCGCCCTTGTAGCGGGCCCAGGACTGGAGGCCGTCGTCTCTGGAGGCTCCGGACTGGAGAGTGTCGCTGGAAGCTCCGGACTGAAGGGCGCCTCCGGACTGGAGGGCGAATCTGGAGGGACCGGGCTGGAAGCCGTCTCTGGAGGCTCCGGGCTGGGCGCAGGCACAGGACTCACCAGGCTGGGGAGACACACAGGAGACCTGGCTCTGGGAGCAGGCACAGGACTCACCAGGCTGGGGAGACATACAGGAGGCCTCTTCCTTGGCCGAGGCACCGGATACACTGGGCCATGGAGGTGCACTGGCGGTCTCGTGCGCAGAGCTGGCACCACCCGTTCCGGCTGGATGCCCGCTTCCACCCGGCAAATGCGGGACGCTGGCACTGAGCACACCGGCCCGTGAATGCTCATCCTCGGCACAGTGAGCATCACCCCATAGCACGTGGCCTGACCAGTCACATGTTCGCCACGGTAAGCACGGGGAGTTGGCTCAGGTCTCCAACCTGACTCCGCCACACTCCCCTTGTGCCCCCCCCCAAAAAAAATTCTGGGGGTTGCCTCTTGGGCTTCCTTGCCAGCCGTGTTCCCTCATAATGTTGCCGCTCCGCCTTAGCTGCCTCCAGTTCCTCCCATGGACGGCAATATTCCCCAGCCTGCCTCCAGGGTCCCTTACCATCCAGGATCTCCTCCCATGTCCAGGAGTCCTCTTTACCACACTGTTTGGTCCTTTTGTGGTGGGAGGTTCTGTTACAGCTGTTGAAGGATGAGGACCAAGGTGCAGCGTGGTGAACGCACATTTTGATTATTAACTCAAAATGACGCCAGACAAAACAATAAACACTACAAAACCAAACCGTGAAGCTCAAAGGCTATGTGCCCTAAACAAAGTCAACTTCCCACAAACACAGGTGGGAAGAAGGGTACCGAAGTATGGTTCCCAATCAGCGACAACGATAGACAGCTGTCCCTGATTGAGAACCATACCCGGCCAAAACATAGAAATAGAAAATCATAGAAACACAAAACATAGAATGCCCACCCCAACTCACGCCCTGACCAAACCAAAATAGACATAAAAAGGATCTCTAAGGTCAGGGCATGACATGTACAGTCATCTCAAATAAAACTGTGAAGGACCTTGGCGTTACTCTGGAACCTGATCTCTTTTTTGACGAACATATCAAGACTGTTTCAAGGACAGCTTTTTTCCATCTATGTAACATTGCAAAAATCAGAAGGGTGTGGGCTGGGGTGAATTTAAGTATGCTTTCTCTAATTCTCTCCCTCTCTTTTTCTCTCTCTCTTTTTCTCTCTGAGGGCCTGAGCCCTAGGACCATGGCTCAGGACTACCTGGCCTGATGACTACTTGCTGCCCCCAGTCCACCTGGTCGTGCTGCTGCTCCAGTTTGAACTGTTCTGCCTGCGGCTATGGAACCCTGACCTGTTCACCGGACGTGCTACCTTGTTCCAGACCTGCTGTTTTAAACTCTCTAGAGACAGCAGGAGTGGAAGAGATACTCTGAATGATCGGCTATGAAAAGCCAACTGACATCTACTCCTGAGGTGTTGACCTGTTGCACCGTCTACAACCACTGTGATTATTATTATCTGACCCTGCTGGTCATCTATGAACATTTGAACATCTTGGCCATGTTCTGTTATAATCTA
>NW_024605831.1:0-5691 GCF_018296145.1 Oncorhynchus tshawytscha | reverse complement strand
AGATATAAAACTATTTTTTTTGAAGAATCAACAACAAGTGGGACACAATCATGAAGTGGAATGACATTTATTGGATATTTCAAAATTTTTAACAAATCAAAAACTGAAAAATTGGGCGTGCAAAATTATTCAGCCCCTTTACTTTCAGTGCAGCAAACTCTCTCCAGAAGTTCAGTGAGGATCTCTGAACGATCCAATGTTGACCTAAATGACTAATGATGATAAATACAATCCACCTGTGTGTAATCAAGTCTCCGTAAAAATGCACCTGCACTGTGATAGTCTCAGAGGTCCGTTAAAAGCGCAGAGAGCATCATGAAGAACAAGGAACACACCAGGCAGGTCCGAGATACTGTTGTGAAGAAGTTTAAAGCCAGATTTGGATACAAAAAGATTTCCCAACCTTTAAACATCCCAAGGAGCACTGTGCAAGCCATAATATTGAAATGGAAGGAGTATCAGACCACTGCAAATCTACCAAGACCTGGCCGTCCCTCTAAACTTTCAGCTCATACAAGGAGAAGACTGATCAGAGATGCAGCCAAGAGGCCCATGATCACTCTGGATGAACTGCAGAGATCTACAGCTGAGGTGGGAGACTCTGTCCATAGGACAACAATCAGTCGTATATTGCACAAATCTGGCCTTTATGGAAGAGTGGCAAGAAGAAAGCCATTTCTTAAAGATATCCATAAAAAGTGTTGTTTAAAGTTTGCCATAAGCCACCTGGGAGACACACCAAACATGTGGAAGAAGGTGCTCTGGTCAGATGAAACAAAAATTGAACTTTTTGGCAACAATGCAAAACGTTATGTTTGGCGTAAAAGCAACACAGCTCATCACCCTGAACACCCTATCCCCACTGTCAAACATGGTGGTGGCAGCATCATGGTTTGGGCCTGCTTTTCTTCAGCAGGGACAGGGAAGATCGTTAAAATTGATGGGAAGTTGGATGGAGCCAAATACAGGACCATTCTGGAAGAAAACCTGATGGAGTCTGCAAAAGACCTGAGACTGGGACGGAGATTTGCCTTCCAACAAGACAATGATCCAAAACATTAAGCAAAATCTACAATGGAATGGTTCAAAAATTAACATATCCAGGTGTTAGAATGGCCAAGTCAAAGTCCAGACCTGAATCCAATCGAGAATCTGTGGAAAGAACTGAAAACTGCTGTTCACAAATGCTCTCCATCCAACCTCACTGAGCTCAAGCTGTTTTGCAAGGAGGAATGGGAAAAAAATTCAGTCTCTCGATGTGCAAAACTGATAGAGACATACCCCAAGCGACTTACAGCTGTAATCGCAGCAAAAGGTGGCGCTACAAAGTATTAACTTAAGGGGGCTGAATAATTTTGCACGCCCAATTTTTCAGTTTTTGATTTGTTAAAAAAGTTTGAAATATCCAATAAATGTCATTCCACTTCATGATTGTGTCCCACTTGTTGTTGATTCTTCACAAAAAAATACAGTTTTATATCTTTATGTTTGAAGCCTGAAATGTGGCAAAAGGTCGCAAAGTTCAAGGGGGCCGAATACTTTCGCAAGGCACTGTATGTACATCATTTCGTCAAAGTCCACTTATTTGAGTTAGTTTTTTACATGTTCTTGGTTTTGTGTAAAATTATGTTTATGAGCTGGTAAATAGCCTCGTCCAAACCATCCTGATCTCGCGAGTTTACATACACTTGTTCTTTCATGTAAGCTCGCGAGATCGGGATGGTTTGGACGAGGCTGGTCAAATGGCGGCTTCAGCGGTTTTGGTCGTCTTTCTAGGAGTTTGCTCGTGGTGAAATGGCGACACGAGGACCAAGTGTCTGCGGGTTTTCGCTCCACCCTTGTACTTGATTAATGAATTAAGGTCACTAATTAGTGAGGAACTCACCTCAACTGATTGTCTATGTTTTAATTGAAAGGAAAAAATAAAACCCGCGGAGACTCGGCCCTCAATGGTGTAATATTTGTGTTGAGTGAGAAATGACCAGGCAGGAGACGGGAGTACAGTTAGTTGTCGTTTAGTCAAAAACCCCTCGTGCTCTACCGTTCCCGGCATTCCAGTGCGCATGTGCATTTCCTATTAGGTGTAGTAACGTAACACTGCCGTAATGCATTACTGCTTAGTAACAGCACAGTAACTAATATAAACAGATGTAGATCCCAGATACTACACTCCTCCCCCATAGTGTTTAACTCCCAGAGAACAAGGTAAATATGTTAGGTAACTACTAATGCAATATCTGAACAATGCATTCTTAAACATTTTTCAACTACTGGGTTGAAGCAGACTTTTCAGAGCCCAGCACAAATCCAGGGGATTATTCTGCCCCGAAGATGGAGTTTGTGTCCTAATAACTAACCCAGGTAATGTCCTTTTTCTTTCCTTTTATCTAGGACATATTAAAGTGTTTGTTTTACTGTCCGTTACCTCACAGGTCAAGCTTTTGAGGTGCCCTTCGCTGTCGAATAGGATATCTCCGCTCCTCCTGGGCTTCCTGTGGTGGGCCAGGTTCGGGTGGAAGGTCAGGCTCTGTCTCTCCCATACGTCCACAGTCAGGAGAATAGTCCTGGGGGTCGTTATTGTTCTTGTTCTCTCGGCATGTCTCTGCTGGGGCGTTGGACCGTAGCAGATGATCCACATGAAAGTTGACCTGGCGATGACCAATTTGGACTTGGTAAGTCAAAGGTCCTCTGCGTTGCAAGATCACACCTGAGTTCCACAGGCGCTTGGGGTGTCTGAAATCACGTACCATCACCCTCTCTTCCTCTTTGAATTCTCTGACAGTCTTTGAGTGTCTGTCCTGAGCTTTCTTCTCAATTTGAGCATAATTTTTCTCACTTGGTGACAGAGTCTGTGATGCAAATGCAATAGGGTGTTCTTCACCTGACGGTAGAACATGTGAGATGACGGCTCCTACTCCGTATGGAGATGCATCACACGCGAGTCTCAGCTTCATCTCTGTGTTATAGTGGGCAAGCCACTTGCTCTTTAGCAGACGCTCTTTGCAAGTCTTGAATGCTTCTTCGCATTGTGGGGACCAATTCCACTTTGTATCGGCCTGCAGCAGTTGGTGAAGCGGATGCAACAATGTGGACAAGTTTGCCACAAACTTTCCGTAATAGTTCAGGAGCCCCAAAAATGACCTCAGCTCTGAGATATTTGTGGGTGCTGGAGCGTTTACGATTGCTTCCACCTTGCTGTTGGTTGGGTGCAGGCCTTGTATCTTGTATCCGAGATACTCCACTGAGTCCTGGAGGAACTCACACTTGCTGCGTTTCATTCTCACTCCGTATTTCTCCAGTCTTGACATCACTTTGTCCAGCACTACAAGGTGCTCTCCAATGGTTGGGGCTGACACGAGGATGTCGTCCATGAAGCACACAACATGGTCTATACCGTCCAAGATCTGATCCATTGTTTGTTGGAATATCGCTGGAGCTGTCGAGATTCCATAGGCAAAGCGATTGAATCTGAATAGCCCCTTGTGTGTATTGATGGTCAGATACTGTTCTGACTCCGGATCCAGCTTCAGTTGCTGATAAGCGAATGCCAGGTCCAGCTTATTGAAAACCTTCCCACCAGCTAGAGTGGCAAACAGATCTTCAGCGTTTGGTAGTGGATATTCCTCTGGTAGTATGCAGCGATTTACTGTGACCTTGTAGTCACCGCACATTCTGACGGTCTTGTCTTTCTTTGGGACTACAACAATCGGAGCGGCCCAGTCGCTCCTCGCTACTTTTGTGATTATGTTATTCTTCTGTAGGCGTTCCAGTTCCTTCTCTACTGCTTCCTTAAGAGCATAGGGAACCGGACGTGGTTTGTGAAAGATAGGCTTGGTTCCTTCTTGCACTCTGACTTTTGCTGTGAAGTCTTGTATTTCACCATAGCCATCTTTGAAAAGATCTTTGTGCGTCTCCAGCATGTTAGTGAGTGTAGCCTGACTCACTGGTTTGTCATTTCTGAGACTGAAGATTTCTCCCCAGTTCAACCTGATCTTTTGTAGCCAGTTTCTGCCTAGCAAGGCTGATTTTTCTCCTTTAACAATGACAAGCGGTAGCGTCCACTCCTTCCCCTCATACCGGACTGGTACCTGGATCTGCCCTAACACAGGAATAGTGTCACCAGTGTATGAAGAAAGGCAGATGGACGCGGGCTGAAGAGGACACTCTTTCAGTTTTTCTTTGTAGAGTCTCTCTGGAACCAGAGATACAGACGCTCCGGTGTCCAGCTGCATTTTTACTGGTTTTCCCGCTAACTCCATGTTGAGATAGATTCCATCTTTTAGTTGTTGAGCCGTGTACACTGTGAACAGTTCCAATACTGTTTCAGTTGTACCTTCCTCGTCTTGTGCTGCGTCTGACACTTTGTGCGCTCTTGCCGTGCGTTTCGAGGCTTTACACACTCTCTGTAAATGTCCAACCTTTCCACAATTGTGGCACTTTTCCTTTTGGAATCGACATTCACTGTGCTGATGATTATCTCCCCCACATCTGTAGCAACTTGGCTTAGACCTTTGAGATGTGGGCTGCTTTGTTCTTGTGTAACCTTGAGGACGGGACTGAAAAAAGTGTGACTTTTGTGAGCTTTTTCCACCACGTGCATCACTGACCTTGTGAACACCTTTCTGACGTTCTGCATGTCCCGATAGCTCAATAGTATCCCTGTGGGCAAGCTGGAGTCCAAGTGCTATATCACAGGCTTACTTAAAGGTCAGGTCCTTCTCTGACAGGAGCCTTCTGTGATATGCTTCACCTGTGAGACCACATACAAACTTGTCTCGGAGAGCATCATCAAGAAATCGTGCAAACTCACATGTACTTGCCAGCCTTTTCAAAGCAAGGATGTAGTCAGCCACGGTTTCCCCTTGACTCTGGTGACGTTGGTCAAATCTGAAACGTTCTGCAATGAGAATTGGCTTAGGCTTGAAATACCTTGAAAGAGTTTCAGTCAGTTCTGCATAGTTCAACTCCACTGCTTTCATTGGTTCAATGAGACCTTTCAGCAATCCATACTCAGTTGGACCCAAAACACTGAGAAATACGTCTGCTTTCTTTCCATCTCTGATTTCATTTGCAGCCAGCCAACGCTCAAAACGCTCCAAATAGGAATCAAAATCCTCTTTTGTAGCCTCAAACTCTGGTACTCGACCAATGGTTGCCATTTTCACAGTTAATTGTTCAGTTTCCTTATATTCCTTAATTTTCTGAATATTCATCTACTTCTTCACTTCAGAAGTTTCTGCAATTACTTCATTCACTGCACTCATTTGTATTAATGTACACACCGTGTTACGTCTCTTCTTCCTTTTTTTTTTCCCTTGACAATATTTCTCCACTGAGATCGCCTAATTTCAATGGGTTCAATGACAGTTTCTTTTATTTAACCACCAGAGGGCAGTGTCGCTATTCTGGACTCCAATAGTCTTGCTACTTGGCAGCTCCTGAATACTGTACTAGCAGTGCTAGCAGTGCTTAGCCTTCTCTACTGGCGAAAGAAAATAAAAAATAACTGACGAATTACATAATTATTTTGAGTTTCATTACTCACTCAACATTCTTCCCTTCAAGCAATGTCCGTTTATGTAGTTTAATCACCTCGTCGCCACTGTAATATTTGTGTTGTGGAGAAATGACCAGGCAGGAGACGGGAGTACAGTTAGTTCTCGTTTAGTCAAAAACCCCTCGTGCTCTACC
>NW_024605830.1:0-5688 GCF_018296145.1 Oncorhynchus tshawytscha | reverse complement strand
ATCAAATCAAATCAAATCAAATCAAATTTTATTTGTCAAATACACATGGTTAGCAGATGTTAATGCGAGTGTAGCGAAATGCTTGTGCTTCTAGTTCCGACAATGCAGTAATAACGAGCAAGTAATCTAACTAACAATTCCAAAAAAAACTACTGTCATACACAGTGTAAGGGGATAAAGAATATGTACATAAGGATATATGAATGAGTGATGGTACAGAGCAGCATAGGCAAGATACAGTAGATGATATCGAGTACAGTATATACATATGAGATAAGTATGTAAACCAAGTGGCATAGTTAAAAGTGGCTAGTGATACATGTATTTTACATAAGGATGCAGACGATGATATAGAGTACAGTATCAACGTATGCATATGAGATGAACAATGTAGGGTAAGTAACATTATATAAGGTAGCATTGTTTAAAGTGGCTAGTGATATATTTACATCATTTCCCATCAATTCCCATGATTAAAGTGGCTGGAGTAGAGTCAGTGTCATTGACAGTGTGTTGGCAGTAGCCACTCAATGTTAGTGGTGGCTGTTTAACAGTCTGATGGCCTTGAGATAGAAGCTGTTTTCAGTCTCTCGGTCCCAGCTTTGATGCACCTGTACTGACCTCGCCTTCTGGATGGCAGCGGGGTGAACAGGCAGTGGCTCGGGTGGTTGATGTCCTTGATGATCTTTATGGCCTTCCTGTAGCATCGGGTGGTGTAGGTGTCCTGGAGGGCAGGTAGTTTTGCCCCCGGTGATGCGTTGTGCAGACCTCACTACCCTCTGGAGAGCCTTACGGTTGAGGGCGGTGCAGTTGCCATATGAGGCGGTGATACAGCCCGCCAGGATGCTCTATTGTGCATCTGTAGAAGTTTGTGAGTGCTTTTTGGTGACAAGCCGAGATTTCTTCAGCCTCCTGAGGTTGAAGAGGCGCTGCTGCGCCTTCCTCACGATGCTGTCTGTGTGAGTGGACCAATTCGTTTGTCTGTGATGTGTATGCCTGAGGAACTTAAAACTTGCTACCCTCTCCACTACTGTTCCATCGATGTGGATGGGGGGTGTTCCCTCTGCTGTTTCCTGAAGTCCACAATCATCTCCTTAGTTTTGTTGACGTTGAGTGTGAGGTTATTTTCTGACACCACACTCCGAGGGCCCTCACCTCCTCCCTGTAGGCCGTCTCGTCGTTGTTGGTGATCAAGCCTACCACTGTTGTGTCGTCCATAAACTTGATGATTGAGTTGGAGCGTGCATGGCCACGCAGTCGTGGGTGAACAGGAGTACAGGAGAGGGCTCAGAACGCACCCTTGTGGGGCCCCAGTGTTGAGGATCAGCGGGGAGGGAGATGTTGTTGCCTACCCTCACCACCTGGGGGGCCCGTCAGGAAGTCAGTACTCAGTTGCACAGGGCGGGGTCGAGACCAGGGTCTCGAGCTTGATGACGAGCTTGGAGGGTACTATGGTGTTGAATGCCGAGCTGTAGTCGATGAACAGCATTCTCACATAGGTATTCCTCTTGTCCAGATGGGTTAGGGCAGTGTGCAGTGTGGTTGAGATTAACCATCAGTAACCATCACTCCTGTGTTCCAGTGGCATGTTGTGTTAGCTAATCCAAGTTTATCATTTTAAAAGGCTAATTGATCATTAGAAAACCCTTTTGCAATTATGTTAGCATAGCTGAAAACTATTGTTCTGATTAAAGAAGCAATTAAACTGACCTTCTTTAGACTGGTTGGGAATCTGGAGTATCACATTTGTGGGTTCGATTACAGGCTCAAAATGGCCAGAAACAAAGCACTTTCTTCTGAAACACCTCAGTCTATTCTTGTCCAGAGAAATGAAGGCTGTTCCATGCGAGAAATTGTCAAGAAAAATTAAGATCTAGTACAACGCTGTACTACTCCCTTCACAGAACAGCGCAAATAAATAGTGGGAGGCCCCGGTGCACAACTGAGCAAGAGGACATCTGTTTGAGAAACAGATGCCTCACAAGTCCTCAACTGGCAGCTTCATTAAATGGTACCCGCAAAACACCAGTCTCAACGTCAACATTGAAGAGGCGACTCTGGAAAGTGACCCCAAACTTTTGAACGGTAGTGTAAATATATACTATACCAGTCAAAGGTTTGGACACCTCTACTCATCAAGGTTTGAATCCCAAGCAACCTGCATGCACATTGTTTGAAGTAGAATAAAGTAGAATAAACCAACATAGCTACTGTAGTAGGTGTACTTCCGGCGCCGACAGAGATGGCCGCAGCGCTTCGCGTTCCTAGGAAACTATGCAGTTTTTTGTTTTTTTACGTGTTATTTCTTACACTAGTACCCCAGGTCATCTTAGGTTTCTTTACATACAGCCGACAAGAACTACTGAATATAAGATCAGCGTCAACTCACCATCAGTACGACCAAGAATATGTTTTTCGCGACGCGGATCCTGTGTTCTGCCTTACAACCAGTGTAACCGAGTGGATCACATGCAGCGACCAAAAAAAAAACGACTCAGAAAAAGAGGGAAACGAAGCGGTCTTCTGGTCAGACTCCGGAGACGGGCACATCGTGCACCACTCCCTAGCATTCTTCTTGCCAATGTCCAGTCTCTTGACAACAAGGTTGATGAAATCCCGAGCAAGGGTAGCATTCAGAGGGACATCAGAGACTGTAACGTTCTCTGCTTCACGGAAACATGGCTAACTGGAGAGACGCAATCCGAGCGGTGCAGCCAGCGGGTTTCTCCACGCATCGCGCCGACAGAAACAAACATCTTTCTGGTAAGAAGAGGGCGGGGCGTATGTCTTATGGCCAACGTGACATGGTGTGATGAAAGAAACATACAGGAACTCAAATCCTTCTGTTCACCTGATTTAGAATTCCTCACAATCAAATGTAGACCGCATTATCTACCAAGAGAATTCTCTTCGATTATAATCACAGCCGTATATATCCCCCAAGCAGACACATCGATGGCTCTGAACGAACTTTATTTAACTCTCTGCAAACTGGAAACGATTTATCCGGAGGCTGCATTCATTGTAGCTGGGGGATTTTAACAAGGCTAATCTGAAAACAAGACTCCTAAATTTTATCAGCATATCGATTGCGCAACCAGGGGTGGAAAGACCCTGGATCATTGTTACTCTAACTTCCGCGACGCATATAAGGCCCTGCCGCCCCCCTTTCGGAAAAGCTGACCACGACTCCATTTTGTTGATCCCTGCCTACAGACAGAAACTAAAACAAGAAGCTCCCACACTGAGGTCTGTCCAACGCTGGTCCGACCAAGCTGACTCCACACTCCAAGACTGCTTCCATCACGTGGACTGGGAGATGTTTCGTGATTGCGTCAGACAACAACATTGACGAATACGCTGATTCGGTGTGCGGGTTCATTAGAACGTGCGTTGAAGATGTCGTTCCCATAGCAACGATTAAAACATTCCCAACCAGAAACCGTGGATTGATGGCAGCATTCGTGTGAAACTGAAGGCACGAACCACTGCTTTTAATCAGGGCAAGGTGTCTGGTAACATGGCTGAATACAAACAGTGCAGCTATTCCCTCCACAAGGCTATCAAACAAGCTAAGCGCCAGTACGAGACAAAGTAGAATCTCAATTCAACGGCTCAGACACAAGAGGTATGTGGCAGGGTCTACAGTCAATCACGGACTACGGAGCCCCAGCCCAGTCACGGACCAGGATGTCTTTTGCTCCCAGGCAGACTAAATAACTTTTTTGCCCAGCTTTGAGGGACAATACGGTGCCACTGACCGGCCTCAACGGAAACATGCGGTCTCTCCTTCACTGCCGAGTGGTAAGACATTTAAACGTGTTAACCCTCGCAAAGGCTGCAGGCCCAGGCGGCATCCCCAGCCGCCCTCAGGCATGCGCAGACCAGCTGGCCGGTGTGTTTACGGGACATATTCAATCAATCCCTATACCAGTCTGCTGTTCCCACATGCTTCAAGAGGGCCACCATTGTTCCTGTTCCCAAGAGCTAAGGTAACTGAGCTAAACGACTACCGCCCGTGGCACTCACATCCGTCATCATGAAGTGCTTTGAGAGACTAGTCAAGGACCATATCACCTCCACCCTACCTGACACCCTTGACCCACTCAATTTTGCTTACCGCCCAAATAGGTCCACAGACGATGCAATCTCAACCACACTGCACACTGCCCCTAGCCCATCTGGACAAGAGGAATACCTATGTGAGAATGCTGTTCATCGACTACAGCTCGGCATTCAACACCATAGTACCCTCCAAGCTCGTCATCAAGCTCGAGACCCTGGGTCTCGACCCATGTGCAACTGGGTACTGGACTTCCTGACGGGCCGCCCCCAGGTGGTGAGGGTAGGCAACAACATCTCCTCCCCGCTAATCCTCAACACTGGGGCCCCACAAGGGAGTGCGTTCTGAGCCCTCTCCTGTACTCCCTGTTCTGCAGGCTGCGTGGCCATGCACGCCTCAACTCAATCATCAGAAGTTTGCGGACGACACAGCAGTGGTAGGCTTGATTACACCAGCATGGCGAGGGCCTACAGGGAGGAGGTGAGGGCCCTCGGAGTGTGGTGTCAGGAAAATAACCTCACACTCAACGTCAACAAAACTAAGGAGATGATTGTGGACTGGAAACAGCAGAGGGAACACCCCCCATCCACATCGATGGAACAGTTAGTGGAGGGGTAGCAGGTTTTAAGTTCCTCGGCATACACATCACAGACAAACTGAATTGGTCCACTCACACAGACAGCATTGTGAGGAAGGCGCAGCGCCTCTTCAACCTCCAGGAGGCTGAAGAAATCCGGCTTGTCACCAAGCACTCACAAACTTCTACAGATGCTGTCGAGCATCCTGGCGGGCTGTATCACCGCCTGGTATGGCAACTGCACACGCCCTCAACCGTAAGGCTCTCAGAGGGTAGTGAGGTCTGCACAACGCATCACCGGGGGCAAACTACCTGCCCTCCAGGACACCTACACCACCCGATGCCACAGGAAGGCCATAAAGATCATCAAGGACATCAACCACCGAGCCACTGCCTGTTCACCCCGCTGCCATCAGAGGCGAGGTCAGTACAGGTGCATCAAAGCTGGGACCGAGAGACTGAAAAACAGCTTCTATCTCAAGGCCATCAGACTGTTAAGCAGCCACCACTAACATTGAGTGGCTACTGTAACACACTGTCAATGACACTGACTCTACTCCAGCCACTTTAATCATGGGAATCGATGGGAAATGATGTAAATATATCACTAGCCACTTTAAACAATGCTACCTTATATAATGTTACTTACCCTACATTGTTCATCTCATATGCATACGTTGATACTGTACTCTATATCATCGACTGCATCCTTATGTAATACATGTATCACTAGCCACTTTAACTATGCCACTTGGTTTACATACTTATCTCATATGTATATACTGTACTCGATATCATCTACTGTATCTTGCCTATGCTGCTCTGTACCATCACTCATTCATATATCCTTATGTACATATTCTTTATCCCCTTACACTGTGTATGACAGTAGTTTTTTTTGGAATTGTTAGTTAGATTACTTGCTCGTTATTACTGCATTGTCGGAACTAGAAGCACAAGCATTTCGCTACACTCGCATTAACATCTGCTAACCATGTGTATGTGACAAATAAAATTTGATTTGATTTGATTTGATTTGATTTGATTT
>NW_024605829.1:0-5686 GCF_018296145.1 Oncorhynchus tshawytscha | reverse complement strand
GCCAAGACTATTCAGCCTAAGCCGAGGCAATTCACCCCGGGTTGAAGCTACCCGCTGTAGGTAGACACTATGGTAACCCCATTAGAGACTATCCACTCTACATCAAGACTATGGGTCACTTTGGGTCTAGACTATTCTCCCCAGACTAGCCTATTTACCTGGACTGGACTATTCATTTTAGGTCTATAGGTAACTGTAATTAAACTACACTGAACAAAAATATAAATGCAACATACAACAATTTCACTGAGTTACAGTTCATATAAGGAAATCAATCAATTGAAATTCATTAGGTCCTATTTTGTGGATTTCACATGACTGTGCGGGGGCCTTGGAGGACATAGGCCCACCCACTTGGGAGCCAGGCCTACCCACTGGGGAGCCAGGCCCAGCCAATCAGAATGAGTTTCACCACACGAAAGGGCTTTATTACAGATGGAAATACTGCTTAGTTTCATCAGCTTTCCAGGTGGCTGGTCTCAGGCGATCCCGCAGGTGAATAAGCGGGATGTGGAGTTCAAATCAAATCAAATCACATTTTATTTGTCACATACACATGGTTAGCAGATGTTAATGCGAGCGTAGCGAAATGCTTGTGCTTCTAGTTCCGACAATGCAGTAATAACGAGCAAGTAATCTAACTAACAATTCCAAAAAAAACTACTGTCATACACAGTGTAAGGGGATAAAGAATATGTACATAAGGATATATGAATGAGTGATGGTACAGAGCAGCATAGGCAAGATACAGTAGATGATATCGAGTACAGTATATACATATGAGATAAGTATGTAAACCAAGTGGCATAGTTAAAGTGGCTAGTGATACATGTATTACATAAGGATGCAGTCGATGATATAGAGTACAGTATCAACGTATGCATATGAGATGAACAATGTAGGGTAAGTAACATTATATAAGGTAGCATTGTTTAAAGTGGCTAGTGATATATTTACATCATTTCCCATCAATTCCCATGATTAAAGTGGCTGGAGTAGAGTCAGTGTCATTGACAGTGTGTTGGCAGTAGCCACTCAATGTTAGTGGTGGCTGTTTAACAGTCTGATGGCCTTGAGATAGAAGCTGTTTTTCAGTCTCTCGGTCCCAGCTTTGATGCACCTGTACTGACCTCGCCTTCTGGATGGCAGCGGGGTGAACAGGCAGTGGCTCGGGTGGTTGATGTCCTTGATGATCTTTATGGCCTTCCTGTAGCATCGGGTGGTGTAGGTGTCCTGGAGGGCAGGTAGTTTGCCCCCGGTGATGCGTTGTGCAGACCTCACTACCCTCTGGAGAGCCTTACGGTTGAGGGCGGTGCAGTTGCCATACCAGGCGGTGATACAGCCCGCCAGGATGCTCTCGATTGTGCATCTGTAGAAGTTTGTGAGTGCTTTTGGTGACAAGCCGAATTTCTTCAGCCTCCTGAGGTTGAAGAGGCGCTGCTGCGCCTTCCTCACGATGCTGTCTGTGTGAGTGGACCAATTCAGTTTGTCTGTGATGTGTATGCCGAGGAACTTAAAACTTGCTACCCTCTCCACTACTGTTCCATCGATGTGGATGGGGGGGTGTTCCCTCTGCTGTTTCCTGAAGTCCACAATCATCTCCTTAGTTCAGGTCCTGGACTGGCGTGGTTACACGTGGTCTTTTATTGTACCCAGCACAAGGTGCATCTGTGTCTTCATCATGCTGTTTAATCAGCTTCTTGATATGCCACATCTTTCAGGTGGATAGATTATCTTGGCAAAGGAGAAATGCTCACTAACAGGACTGTAAACAAATTTGTGCACAAAATTTGAGAGAAATAGGCTTTTGTGTATGGAACACTTCTGGGATCTTTATTTCAGCTCATGGAACCAACACTTTACATGTTGCGTTTATATTTTTGTTCAGTATATACAGTATCAAGCCTTTTTACTCACGCATTGCCATTGTAGGTCTCCTCTCTATAGATGCTGACTGTTTCGGCTCCGTCAGAGACAACACTGTTCTCTGTCCTAAGGTCAGGGACGGCCTTCTCTGATAGGACCACAGTAGTACTCTGCAACACAGTCCACCTGAAACAACACAATATCATTGGTAATGGTTTAAATATTTCATACATATTCGTTTTTGTGCTTGTGAGGGTGTTTTGTTCAACATGAACGCTGTGAGACAGAACGACTCAGTAGACATGCAAATGCATCTTGACCATAATGTCAAGGGTCTCATGAGGTCTTATCTCTCAGGTCTAAGCCTGTGCACCACTAATACACCACATGAGCAGTAGAGAGTAGAACTGGAGAGTAGGGCATTCAAGGTAACTTGTTTTTTTGAATGGATGTTCAACAGTACACTGAACACACAACACAAGCCCTTTTCAATGAAAACACGAACACGGACATGCACACACAACTTCCCAAAACAGCCCAAGTCAAAGTGAGACATTCTGACTGAAAATTAACTCCCACATCCATCAAACTCAGGGGCCAAAAGTATCTTCCTCCAGTTGTCTGGGATGATCAGTGTCTTGCCTGGCAGCCTCTCTTTCCTCCTATTCTTAGAAGGGAAGTCACAGTCACAGGCACTCAGGGGGAAGGTGATGCACAGAAACCTGGGTTGGGAAATTCCCTGAACTGCTTTCTGCATGGGTGGAAGGGTCGTGTGAGCGATAAAGGGAGAGTGTCTTTCTGCATCACCAGGGGCAGAGAGAAGTGAAGTTGAAACTATTTTTGGAGTTGCCCAGTACCACTGAGTAAGCACGGAAGAGTATCAACCCAATGTATCTGATAAAATGAACAAATACAACATGACTTTCTGATAACACTTTTTTGTTGTTGAAAAGCCTGTGTATCATGCTTTATAGACAGTACCTTCTAAGATTTGCTATAAGCAGTCATAAGAGCTGAAGGTCAAGGCTTCTTATAGTAACCTTTAATAAATTCAGAAAGGCTGTCAAATAGATTCATAATGTCCACCAGAGTTGTCCTTGGATGCCACAACCCAACATCACACACTTCCAGCAACAACCTACTTCTCTTAAACATAATCACTTGGAGCAGATAGACTGAACAGTCTGTTGAGACTTGGAGTCTGGTGACATGGATCCGATGGGCTGTGCGTCATTACTGTTCCCAACAGGGATATGTGTAAAACCTCAAAGGCACTGTCTAGTGAAAGAAACCCAATCAAATTGTATTGGTCGCATAAACATATTAGCAGATGTTATTGCGGATGTAGCGAAATGCTAGTGTTAATAGCTCCAACAGTGCAGTGATATCTAACAATACAAATCTAAAAAGTAAAAGAATGGAACTAAGAAATATAGAAATACTAGGACGAGCAATGTCTGAGTCCGGAGTATAAATATATATGTGATGGAATTCATAGACAATATGGACAATATATGGATAGAATACGAAGTATATCAAATCAAAGATTATTTGTCAAGTGCGCCGAATACAACAGGTGTAGACTTTACAGTGAAATGCTTACTTACAGGCTCTAACGAACAATGCAAAAAGGTATTAAGTGAACAATAGGTACAGTTGAAGTCGGAAGTTTATGTACAACTTAGCCAAATAAATTTCAACTCAGTTTTTCACAATTCCTGACATTTAATCCTAGTTCAAATTCCTGTTTTAGGTCAGTTAGGATCACCACTTTATTTTAAGAATGTGAAATGTCAGAATAATAGTAGAGAAATTATTTATTCAAATCAAATCAAATTTTATTTGTCACATACACATGGTTAGCAGATGTTAATGCGAGTGTAGCGAAATGCTTGTGCTTCTAGTTCCGACAATGCATTAATAACGAGCAAGTAATCTAACTAACAATTCCAAAAAAACTACTGTCATACACAGTGTAAGGGATAAAGAATATGTACATAAGGATATATGAATGAGTGATGGTACAGAGCAGCATAGGCAAGATACAGTAGATGATATCGGGTACAGTATATACATATGAGATAAGTATGTAAACCAAGTGGCATAGTTAAAGTGGCTAGTGATACATGTATTACATAAGGATGCAGTCGATGATATAGAGTACAGTATCAACGTATGCATATGAGATGAACAATGTAGGGTAAGTAACATTATATAAGGTAGCATTGTTTAAAGTGGCTAGTGATATATTTACATCATTTCCCCATCGATTCCCATGATTAAAGTGGCTGGAGTAGAGTCAGTGACATTGACAGTGTGTTTTTCAGTCTCTCGGTCCCAGCTTTGATGCACCTGTACTGACCTCGCCTTCTGGATGGCAGCGGGGTGAACAGGCAGTGGCTCGGGTGGTTGATGTCCTTGATGATCTTTATGGCCTTCCTGTAGCATCGGGTGGTGTAGGTGTCCTGGAGGGCAGGTAGTTTGCCCCCGGTGATGCGTTGTGCAGACCTCACTACCCTCTGGAGAGCCTTACGGTTGAGGGCGGTGCAGTTGCCATACCAGGCGGTGATACAGCCCGCCAGGATGCTCTCGATTGTGCATCTGTAGAAGTTTGTGAGTGCTTTTGGTGACAAGCCGAATTTCTTCAGCCTCCTGAGGTTGAAGAGGCGCTGCTGCGCCTTCCTCACGATGCTGTCTGTGTGAGTGGACCAATTCAGTTTGTCTGTGATGTGTATGCCGAGGAACTTAAAACTTGCTACCCTCTCCACTACTGTTCCATCGATGTGGATGGGGGGGGTGTTCCCTCTGCTGTTTCCTGAAGTCCACAATCATCTCCTTAGTTTTGTTGACGTTGAGTGTGAGGTTATTTTCCTGACACCACACTCCGAGGGCCCTCACCTCCTCCCTGTAGGCCGTCTCGTCGTTGTTGGTAATCAAGCCTACCACTGTTGTGTCGTCCGCAAACTTGATGATTGAGTTGGAGGCGTGCATGGCCACGCAGTCGTGGGTGAACAGGGAGTACAGGAGAGGGCTCAGAACGCACCCTTGTGGGGGCCCCAGTGTTGAGGATCAGCGGGGAGGAGATGTTGTTGCCTACCCTCACCACCTGGGGGCGGCCCGTCAGGAAGTCCAGTACCCAGTTGCACAGGGCGGGGGTCGAGACCCAGGGTCTCGAGCTTGATGACGAGCTTGGAGGGTACTATGGTGTTGAATGCCGAGCTGTAGTCGATGAACAGCATTCTCACATAGGTATTCCTCTTGTCCAGATGGGTTAGGGCAGTGTGCAGTGTGGTTGAGATTGCATCGTCTGTGGACCTATTTGGGCGGTAAGCAAATTGGAGTGGGTCAAGGGTGTCAGGTAGGGTGGAGGTGATATGGTCCTTGACTAGTCTCTCAAAGCACTTCATGATGACGGATGTGAGTGCTACGGGGCGGTAGTCGTTTAGCTCAGTTACCTTAGCTTTCTTGGGAACAGGAACAATGGTGGCCCTCTTGAAGCATGTGGGAACAGCAGACTGGTATAGGGATTGATTGAATATGTCCGTAAACACACCGGCCAGCTGGTCTGCGCATGCTCTGAGGGCGCGGCTGGGGATGCCGTCTGGGCCTGCAGCCTTGCGAGGGTTAACACGTTTAAATGTCTTACTCACTTCGGCTGCAGTGAAGGAGAGACCGCATGTTTCCGTTGCAGGCCGTGTCAGTGGCACTGTATTGTCCTCAAAGCGGGCAAAAAAGTTATTTAGTCTGCCTGGGAGCAAGACATCCTGGTCCGTGACTGGGCTGGGTTTCTTCCTGTAGTCCGTGATTGACTGTAGACTGT
>NW_024605828.1:0-5683 GCF_018296145.1 Oncorhynchus tshawytscha | reverse complement strand
TTTTCATATGGTAAATGCCCATTGAACCATATTGCAAATGCACGTGCATTTGCAATATGATTCGTATAGTGAAAAAGACATCACCAAATGGACATGATGAAATCAACACAACGAGTGATGGAAAGGAACAACTATCACTGCCCGGCCATCCTGTGTTCATAGGGGCAATAATATCAGAATTACCGGTAAATGCATTTTTAACATATTTTTTATTTTGTTTTAAACAGTCCATAAAGCACTCAGGGCGGCCCCCATGGATAGAGGGCCGTAGCAGGGTACTCCCATAGCGGGCATGGACAATAGGAGTCCGGTAAATGCATTTACAACCATATTTTTATTTTTGGGTTACCAGTTGCACAACAATGCACGTGCATTTGCAATATGATTCTATAGTGAAAAAACACCACCAAATGGACATGATGAAATCAACACAACGAGTGATGGAAAGGAACAACTATCACTGCTCGGCCATCCTGTGTTCATCAGGCCAGTCAATTTTGCATTTTTGAGCATGTCAAATTTCATATGGTAAATGCCCATTGAACCATATTGCAAATGCACGTGCACTTGCAATATGATTGTATGTGAAAAGACATCACCAAAATGGCATTCTGAAATCAACACAAAAAATGGCATCACCATAGTCTCCAGACTGTGCCGAGTTCAACGAGACGCCCCGCTTGACCGTAGCTCGTTCTGAGTGCAGCGACCTTGAAAAAAAGAAGGCCCAAAATGAAGCCTGCCCCACAATGTCATTTGATTTTGGGTGGCAGTGAGAGAACCGTTAGGGTGAGAAGCACAATTCGACCTCAGGTCCTAAGGTCCTCCCGATCCGTGCAAGCCTAACCTTGACCCTGTGGCATTAACCCTTAACAGTTAAAAGAAGGTGTTTACATCAAAAAGTTTGCATTGACTTCTCTCCCCATAGGAATACATTGCCTGCACTCCTAAATTCAACCTGGAGTCTATGTGGGTTATGAATGCCTTATGAACCTGTCTTCAGTAACAGTCCATCAGACCACTATGAGGTCTACCTGTGTCGATTCTAAGCTTCCTGGAGCAAACGGAAGTGGTTAAATTGACCCAAAAGGTGTTTTGATGTACATCACCTTCAAAGGTGAAAATGACCCCATTCAACACTGTGTATATCGTAGATAGGTCAATTCTTAACTTAAAGACTTAAAACTCAGGATTCTGTAGGTTTCTATGTCAGTCAAGACATGTGTTGACTTATAGCTTCCTGTGCCAACCGGAAGTGCCTTTAATTGGGTCACACTGTCTGTTTTGAAGGGTTAGAAAAGTCACATCTCTCCAAAACTTCATATGTGTGACTAGGTAACCCTCCTAAACTGTAAATCAGTCATTTCCCCAGGAGATGTCAAAGAAAAGCTCTCATACACACACAGCAAGGATGGAGTGACAAAGTGCGGTGCTTAAAGACACAGAGAGCAGGCAATGGCATTACCATAATCCCTAGGCCGTGCCGAGTTCAACGAGATATCCCGCTTGACCGTAGCTCGCTTGCATTTTACAACCATATTTTTATTTTTGGGTTACCAGGTGCCTATTTTAAACAGTCCATAAAGCACTCAGGGCGGCCCCCATGGATAGAGGGTCGTAGTAGGGTACTCCCATACATGATGAAATCGGGCATGGACAATAGGAGTCCCCAGGCATTTTTGAATGCATTTACAACCATATTTTTGGGTTACCAGTTGCACAACAATGCACGTGCATTTGCAATATGATTCTATAGTGAAAAAACACCACCAAATGGACATGATGAAATCAACACAATCCTGAGTGCATGGAAAGGAACATACTTGAACCATCAAATGCTGCAATATGATTGTATGTGAAAAGACGGCCATCCTGTGTTCATCAGGCCAGTCAATTTTGCATTTTTGAGCATGTCAAATTTCATATGGTAGAATACAACTAAAGTATGTTGATACAGTTCTTATACGTGTGTAATTGACACAAAATTACAAAAAACGGTCCAGAAAGCACTTTTTTAAGGGTGTGTGAAGTTTTTTACAAAATTTTGACATTTTTGACTTTTGACTTTTGACTTCCTATGAAATCATATTGAAAATGGACAAAACATATTACTTATGCCCATGTAAAAAAAAAAAAAAAAATGATGATAAAATTGGACAAAAGTATATTCATACAGTTCTTACACATGTGTAATTGACAAAAAAATCGAAAGAATTTCGAAAAACGGTCCAGAAAGCACTTTTTTAAGGGGTGATAAGTTTTTGACAAAAAATCATTTTTTCAAAATTTTGCTTTTGGATGTTGACTTGGGTGCCATTTTCCAATATGAAAAACCATGGTGGAGCGAATTCGCCACCTGTTGAATTTTTAAAGTGTTACAATAGGCAATCGCCATATGGCAGTTGCAATAAACTTTGCACGAATCAACGCCGAATTGGGTGGTATTGGCCAATGTGTATATGGTTTGTCCGATGCCAATGACTTCCCATCCATTTTTGTCCACTTCAGGGGGGTATTCCCTTACATAATATAATAGAGACAGTAGATCTAGCTGGTCTGTCATAATATAATAGAGACAGTAGATCTAGCTGGTCTGTCATAATATAATAGAGACAGTAGATCTAGCTGGTCTGTCATAATATAATAGAGACAGTAGATCTAGCTGGTCTGTCATAATATAATAGAGACAGTAGATCTAGCTGGTCTGTCATAATATAATAGAGACAGTAGATCTAGCTAGCGGTCTGTCATAATATAATAGAGACAGTAGATCTAGCTGGTCTGTCATAATATAATAGAGACAGTAGATCTAGCTGGTCTGTCATAATATAATAGAGACAGTAGATCTAGCTGGTCTGTCATAATATAATAGAGACAGTAGATCTAGCTGGTCTGTCATAATATAATAGAGACAGTAGATCTAGCTGGTCTGTCATATTATAATAGAGACAGTAGATCTAGCTGGTCTGTCATATATATAATAGAGACAGTAGATCTAGCTGGTCTGTCATAATATAATAGAGACAGTAGATCTAGCTGGTCTGTCATATATAATAGAGACAGTAGATCTAGCTGGTCTGTCATAATATAATAGAGACAGTAGATCTAGCTGGTCTGTCATAATATAATAGAGACAGTAGATCTAGCTGGTCTGTCATAATATAATAGAGACAGTAGATCTAGCTGGTCTGTCATAATATAATAGAGACAGTAGATCTAGCTGGTCTGTCATAATATAATAGAGACAGTAGATCTAGCTGGTCTGTCATATTATAATAGAGACAGTAGATCTAGCTGGTCTGTCATAATATAATAGAGACAGTAGATCTAGCTGGTCTGTCATATATAATAGAGACAGTAGATCTAGCTGGTCTGTCATAATATAATAGAGACAGTAGATCTAGCTGGTCTGTCATAATATAATAGAGACAGTAGATCTAGCTGGTCTGTCATAATATAATAGAGACAGTAGATCTAGCTGGTCTGTCATAATATAATAGAGACAGTAGATCTAGCTGGTCTGTCATAATATAATAGAGACAGTAGATCTAGCTGGTCTGTCATAATATAATAGAGACAGTAGATCTAGCTGGTCTGTCATAATATAATAGAGACAGTAGATCTAGCTGGTCTGTCATAATATAATAGAGACAGTAGATCTAGCTGGTCTGTCATAATATAATAGAGACAGTAGATCTAGCTGGTCTGTCATAATATAATAGAGACAGTAGATCTAGCTGGTCTGTCATAATATAATAGAGACAGTAGATCTAGCTGGTCTGTCATAATATAATAGAGACAGTAGATCTAGCTGGTCTGTCATAATATAATAGAGACAGTAGATCTAGCTGGTCTGTCATAATATAATAGAGACAGTAGATCTAGCTGGTCTGTCATAATATAATAGAGACAGTAGATCTAGCTGGTCTGTCATAATATAATAGAGACAGTAGATAGATCTAGATCTGGTCTGTCAAAATACAATAGAGACAGTAGATCTAGCTGGTCTGTCATAATATAATAGAGACAGTAGATCTAGCTGGTCTGTCATAATTATAATAGAGACAGTAGATCTAGCTGGTCTGTCATAATATAATAGAGACAGTAGATCTAGCTGGTCTGTCATAATATAATAGAGACAGTAGATCTAGCTGGTCTGTCATAATATAATAGAGACAGTAGATCTAGCTGGTCTGTCATAATATAATAGAGACAGTAGATCTAGCTGGTCTGTCATATTATAATAGAGACAGTAGATCTAGCTGGTCTGTCATAATATAATAGAGACAGTAGATCTAGCTGGTCTGTCATAATATAATAGAGACAGTAGATCTAGCTGGTCTGTCATAATATAATAGAGACAGTAGATCTAGCTGGTCTGTCATAATATAATAGAGACAGTAGATCTAGCTGGTCTGTCATAATATAATAGAGACAGTAGATCTAGCTGGTCTGTCATATATAATAGAGACAGTAGATCTAGCTGGTCTGTCATAATATAATAGAGACAGTAGATCTAGCTGGTCTGTCATAATATAATAGAGACAGTAGATCTAGCTGGTCTGTCATAATATAATAGAGACAGTAGATCTAGCTGGTCTGTCATAATATAATAGAGACAGTAGATCTAGCTGGTCTGTCATAATATAATAGAGACAGTAGATCTAGCTGGTCTGTCATAATATAATAGAGACAGTAGATCTAGCTGGTCTGTCATATTATAATAGAGACAGTAGATCTAGCTGGTCTGTCATAATATAATAGAGACAGTAGATCTAGCTGGTCTGTCATAAATAATAGAGACAGTAGATCTAGCTGGTCTGTCATATTATAATAGAGACAGTAGATCTAGCTGGTCTGTCATAATATAATAGAGACAGTAGATCTAGCTGGTCTGTCATAATATAATGAAGACAGTAGATCTAGCTGGTCTGTCATCTTATAATAGAGACAGTAGATCTAGCTGGTCTGTCATATCATAATAGAGACAGTAGATCTAGCTGGTCTGTCATATTATAATAGAGACAGTAGATCTAGCTGGTCTGTCATATTATAATAGAGAAGTAGATCTAGCTGGTCCGTCATATTATAATAGAGACAGTAGATCTAGCTGGTCTGTCAAAATACAATAGAGACAGTAGATCTAGCTGGTCTGTCATTATATAATAGAGACAGTAGATCTAGCTTGTCCGTCAGTTTATAATAGAGACAGTAGATCTAGCTGGTCTGTCATATTATAATAGAGACAGTAGATCTAGCTGGTCTGTCATAATATAATAGAGACAGTAGATCGAGCTGGTCTGTCATAATATAATAGAGACAGTAGATCTAGCTGGTCTGTCATAATATAATAGAGACAGTTGATCTAGCTGGTCTGTCATAATATAATAGAGACAGTAGATCTAGCTTGTCTGTCATATTATAATAGAGACAGTAGATCTAGCTGGTCTGTCATATTATAATAGAGACAGTTGATCTAGCTGGTCTGTCATCATATAATAGAGACAGTAGATCTAGCTGGTCTGTCATATTATAATAAAGACAGTAGATCTAGCTGGTCTGTCATCTTATAATAGAGACAGTAGATCTAGCTGGTCTGTCATATTATAATAGAGACAGTAGATCTAGCTGGTCTGTCATTTTATAATAGAGACAGTAGATCTAGCTGGTCGGTCATATTATA
>NW_024605827.1:0-5677 GCF_018296145.1 Oncorhynchus tshawytscha | reverse complement strand
AGCTATATCTACTGCCTCAATTATAGTATGGCAGACCAGCTAGATCTACTGTCTCTATTATATTATGACAGACCAGCAAGATATACTGTCTCTATTATATTATGACAGACCAGCTAGATCTACTGTCTCTATTATATTATGACAGACCAGCTAGATCTAGATTATATTATGACAGACCAGCTAGATCTCTGTCTCTATTATAATATGACAGACCAGCTAGATCTACTGCCTCAATTATATTATGACAGACCAGCTAGATCTAGTGCCTCAATTATAATATGACAGACCAGCTAGATCTACTGTCTCTATTATATTGTGACAGACCAGCTAGATCTACTGTCTCTATTATAATATGACAGACCATGTAGATCTACTGTCTCTATTATATTATGACAGACCAGCTCAATATAATGTCTCTATTATATTATGACAGACCAGCTAGATCTACTGTCTCTATTATATTATGATAGACCCGCAAGATCTACTGTCTCTATTGTATTATGACAGACCAGCTAGATCTATTGCCTCAATTATAATATGACAGACCAGCTAGATCTACTGTCTATTATATTATGACAGACCAGCTAGATCTACTGCCTCAATTATAGTATGACAGACCAGCTAGATCTACTGTCTCTATTATATTATGACAGACCAGCAAGATATACTGTCTCTATTATATTATGACAGACCAGCTAGATCTACTGTCTCTATTATATTATGACAGACCAGCTAGATCTACTGTCTCTGTTATATTATGACAGACCAGCTAGATCTACTGCCTCAATTATAGTATGACAGACCAGCAAGATATACTGTCTCTATTATATTATGACAGACCAGCTAGATCTACTGTCTCTATTATATTATGATAGACCAGCAAGATATACTGTCTCTATTATATTATGACAGACCAGCTAGATCTACTGTCTCTATTATATTATGACAGTCTAGCTAGATCTCCTGTCTCTATTATATTATGACAGACCAGCTAGATCTACTGCCTCAATTATAATATGACAGACCAGCTAGATCTACTGTCTCTATTATATTATGACAGACCAGCAAGATATACTGTCTCTATTATATTATGACAGACCAGCTAGATCTACTGTCTCTATTATATTATGACAGACCAGCTAGATCTACTGTCTCTATTATATTATGACAGACCAGCTAGATCTACTGTCTCTATTATATTATGACAGACCAGCTAGATCTACTGCCTCAATTATAGTATGACAGACCAGCAGGTAGACCAGCTACTGTCTCTATTATATATGACAGACAGACAGCTAGATCTACTGCCTCTATTATATTATGACAGACCAGCTAGATCTACTGTCTCTATTATATTATGACAGACCAGCTAGATCTACTGTCTCTATTATATTATGACAGACCAGCTAGATCTACTGTCTCTATTATATTATGACAGACCAGCTAGATCTACTGTCTCTATTATATTATGACAGACCAGCTAGATCTACTGTCTCTATTATATTATGACAGACCAGCTAGATCTACTGTCTCTATTATATTATGACAGACCAGCTAGATCTACTGTCTCTATTATATTATGACAGACCAGCTAGATCTACTGTCTCTATTATATTATGACAGACCAGCTAGATCTACTGTCTCTATTATATTATGACAGACCAGCTAGATCTACTGTCTCTATTATATTATGACAGACCAGCTAGATCTACTGTCTCTATTATATTATGACAGACCAGCTAGATCTATATTATGTCTCTATTATAATATGACAGACCAGCTAGATCTACTGTCTCTATTATATTATGACAGACCAGCTAGATCTACTGTCTCTATTATATTATGACAGACCAGCTAGATCTACTGTCTCTATTATATTATGACAGACCAGCTAGATCTACTGTCTCTATTATATTATGACAGACCAGCTAGATCTACTGTCTCTATTATATTATGACAGACCAGCTAGATCTACTGTCTCTATTATATTATGACAGACCAGCAATATCTACTGTCTCTATTATATTATGACAGACCAGCTAGCTCTCCTGGCTCTATTATATTATGACAGACCAGCTAGATCGACTGCCTCAATTATATTATGACAGACCAGCTAGATCTACTGTCTCTATTATATTATGACAGACCAGCAAGATCTACTGTCTCTATTATATTATGACAGACCAGCTAGATCTACTGCCTCAATTATAGTATGACAGACCAGCTAGATCTACTGTCTCTATTATATTATGACAGACCAGCTAGATCTACTGTCTCTATTATATTATGACAGACCAGCTAGATCTACTGTCTCTATTATATTATGACAGACCAGCTAGATCTACTGTCTCTATTATATTATGACAGACCAGCTAGATCTACTGTCTCTATTATATTATGACAGACCAGCTAGATCTACTGTCTCTATTATATTATGACAGACCAGCCAGATCTACTGTCTCTATTATATTATGAAAGACCAGCTAGATCTACTCCCTCTATTATAGTATGACAGACCAGCTAGATCTACTGTCTCTATTATATTATGACAGACCAGCTAGATCTACTGTCTCTATTATATTATGACAGACCAGCCAGATCTACTGTCTCTATTATATTATGACAGACCAGCTAGATCTACTGTCTCTATTATATTATGACAGACCAGCTATATCTACTGTCTCTATTATAATATGACAGACCAGCTAGATCTACTGTCTCTATTATATTATGACAGACCAGCTAGATCTACTGTCTCTATTATATTATGACAGACCAGCTAGATCTACTGTCTCTATTATATTATGACAGACCAGCTAGATCTACTGTCTCTATTATATTATGACAGACCAGCTAGATCTACTGTCTCTATTATATTATGACAGACCAGCTAGATCTACTGTCTCTATTATATTATGACAGACCAGCTAGATCTACTGTCTCTATTATATTATGACAGACCAGCTAGATCTACTGTCTCTATTATATTATGACAGACCAGCTAGATCTACTGTCTCTATTATATTATGACAGACCAGCTAGATCTACTGTCTCTATTATATTATGACAGACCAGCTAGATCTACTGTCTCTATTATATTATGACAGACCAGCTAGATCTACTGTCTCTATTATATTATGACAGACCAGCTAGATCTACTGTCTCTATTATATTATGACAGACCAGCTAGATCTACTGTCTCTATTATATTATGACAGACCAGCTAGATCTACTGTCTCTATTATATTATGACAGACCAGCTAGATCTACTGTCTCTATTATATTATGACAGACCAGCTAGATCTACTGTCTCTATTATATTATGACAGACCAGCTCAATATAATGTCTCTATTATATTATGACAGACCAGCTAGATCTACTGTCTCTATTATATTATGATAGACCAGCTAGATCTACTGTCTCTATTATATTATGACAGACCAGCTAGATCTATTGCCTCTATTATATTATGACAGACCAGCTAGATCTACTGTCTCTATTATATTATGACAGACCAGCTAGATCTACTGTCTCTATTATATTATGACAGACCAGCTAGATCTACTGTCTCTATTATATTATGACAGACCAGCTAGATCTACTGTCTCTATTATATTATGACAGACCAGCTAGATCTACTGTCTCTATTATAATATGATAGACCAGCTAGATCTACTGTCTCTATTATATTATGACAGACCAGCTAGATCTACTGCCTCAATTATAGTATGACAGACCAGCTAGATCTACTGTCTCTATTATATTATGACAGACCAGCTAGATCTACTGTCTCTATTATATTATGACAGACCAGCTAGATCTACTGCCTCTATTATATTATGACAGACCAGCTAGATCTACTGTCTCTATTATATTATGACAGACCAGCTAGATCTACTGTCTCTATTATATTATGACAGACCAGCTAGATCTACTGCCTATTATATTATGACAGACCAGCTAGATCTACTGTCTCTATTATATTATGACAGACCAGCTAGATCTACTGTCTCTATTATATTATGACAGACCAGCTAGATCTACTGTCTCTATTATATTATGACAGACCAGCTAGATCTACTGTCTCTATTATATTATGACAGACCAGCTAGATCTACTGTCTCTATTATATTATGACAGACCAGCTAGATCTACTGTCTCTATTATATTATGACAGACCAGCTAGATCTACTGTCTCTATTATATTATGACAGACCAGCTAGATCTACTGTCTCTATTATATTATGACAGACCAGCTAGATCTACTGTCTCTATTATATTATGACAGACCAGCTAGATCTACTGTCTCTATTATATTATGACAGACCAGCTAGATCTACTGTCTCTATTATATTATGACAGACCAGCTAGATCTACTGTCTCTATTATATTATGACAGACCAGCTAGATCTACTGTCTCTATTATATTATGACAGACCAGCAAGATATACTGTCTCTATTATATTATGACAGACCAGCTAGATCTACTGTCTCTATTATATTATGACAGACCAGCTAGATCTACTGTCTCTATTATATTATGACAGACCAGCTAGATCTACTGTCTCTATTATATTATGACAGACCAGCTAGATCTACTGTCTCTATTATATTATGACAGACCAGCTAGATCTACTGTCTCTATTATATTATGACAGACCAGCTAGATCTATTGCCTCTATTATAATATGACAGACCAGCTAGATCTACTGTGCTCTATTATATTATGACAGACCAGCTAGATCTACTGCCTCAATTATATTATGACAGACCAGCTAGATCTACTGTCTCTATTATATTATGACAGACCAGCTAGATCTACTGTCTCTATTATATTATGACAGACCAGCTAGATCTACTGTCTCTATTATATTATGACAGACCAGCTAGATATACTGTCTCTATTATATTATGACAGACCAGCTAGATCTACTGTCTCTATTATATTATGATAGACCAGCAAGATCTACTGTCTCTATTGTATTATGACAGATGAGCAAGATCTACTGTCTCTATTATATGATGATAGACCAGTTAGATCTACTGTCTCTATTATATTATGACAGACCAGCTAGATCTACTGTCTCTATTATATTATGACAGACCAGCTAGATCTACTGTCTCTATTATAATATGACAGACCAGCTAGATCTACTGTCTCTATTATATTATGACAGACCAGCTAGATCTACTGTCTCTATTATATTATGATAGACCAGCAAGATCTACTGTCTCTATTATATTATGACAGACCAGCTAGATCTAATGTCTCTATTATATTATGACAGACGAGCTAGATCTACTGTCTCTATTATATTATGACAGACCAGCTAGATCTACTGCCTCTAATATAGTATTACAGGCCAGCTAGATCTACTGTCTCTATTATATTAAGAGAGACCAGCTAGATCTACTGTCTCTATTATATTATGATAGACCAGCTATATCTGCTTTCTATATTATATTATGACAGACGAGCTAGATCTACTGTCTCTATTATATTATGACAGACCAGCTAGATCTACTGTCTCTATTATATTATGACAGACCAGCTAGATCTACTGTCTCTATTATATTATGACAGACCAGCTAGATCTACTGTCTCTATTATATTATGACAGACCAGCTAGATCTACTGTCTCTATTATATTATGACAGACCAGCTATATCTACTGC
>NW_024605826.1:0-2500 GCF_018296145.1 Oncorhynchus tshawytscha | reverse complement strand
AATGTGTACTGACAGACAGAGCATTGGGATTTGGTCCCACGGGATAGTAAATGTGTACTGACAGACAGAGCATTGGGATTTGGTCCCACGGTATTTGATAGTAAATGTGTACTGACAGACAGAGCATTGGGATTTGGTCCCACGGTATTTGATAGTAAATGTGTACTGACAGACAGAGCATTGGGATTTGGTCCCACGGTATTTGATAGTAAATGTGTACTGACAGACAGAGCATTGGGATTTGGTCCCACGGTATTTGATAGTAAATGTGTACTGACAGACAGAGCATTGGGATTTGGTCCCACGGTATTTGATAGTAAATGTGTACTGACAGACAGAGCATTGGGATTTGGTCCCACGGTATTTGATAGTAAATGTGTACTGACAGACAGAGCATTGGGATTTGGTCCCACGGTATTTGATAGTAAATGTGTACTGACAGACAGAGCATTGGGATTTGGTGACAGATAGTAAATGCATACTGACAGACAGAGCATTGGGATTTGGTCCCACGGTATTTGATAGTAAATGTGTACTGACAGACAGAGCATTGGGATTTGGTCCCACGGTATTTGATAGTAAATGTGTACTGACAGACAGAGCATTGGGATTGGGATTTGGTCCCACGGTATTTGATAGTAAATGTGTACTGACAGACAGAGCATTGGGATTTGGTCCCACGGTATTTGATAGTAAATGTGTACTGACAGACAGAGCATTGGGATTTGGTCCCACGGTATTTGATAGTAAATGTGTACTGACAGACAGAGCATTGGGATTTGGTCCCACGGTATTTGATAGTAAATGTGTACTGACAGACAGAGCATTGGGATTTGGTCCCACGGTATTTGATAGTAAATGTGTACTGACAGACAGAGCATTGGGATTTGGTCCCACGGTATTTGATAGTAAATGTGTACTGACAGACAGAGCATTGGGATTTGGTCCCACGGTATTTGATAGTAAATGTGTACTGACAGACAGAGCATTGGGATTTGGTCCCACTATTTGATAGTAAATGTGTACTGACAGACAGAGCATTGGGATTTGGTCCCACGGTATTTGATAGTAAATGTGACAGACAGAGCATTGGGATTTGGTCCCACGGTATTTGATAGTAAATGTGTACACAGACAGAGCATTGGGATTTGGTCCCACGGTATTTGATAGTAAATGTGTACTGACAGACAGAGCATTGGGATTTGGTCCCACGGTATTTGATAGTAAATGTGTACTGACAGACAGAGCATTGGGATTTGGTCCCACGGTATTTGATAGTAAATGTGTACTGACAGACAGAGCATTGGGATTTGGTCCCACGGTATTTGATAGTAAATGTGTACTGACAGACAGAGCATTGGGATTTGGTCCCACGGTATTTGATAGTAAATGTCTGACAGACGGTTGGGATTTGATTTGATAGTAAATGTGTACTGACAGACAGAGCATTGGGATTTGGTCCCACGGTATTTGATAGTAAATGTGTACTGACAGACAGAGCATTGGGATTTGGTCCCACGGTATTTGATAGTAAATGTGTACTGACAGACAGAGCATTGGGATTTGGTCCCACGGTATTTGATAGTAAATGTGTACTGACAGACAGAGCATTGGGATTTGGTCCCACGGTATTTGATAGTAAATGTGTACTGACAGACAGAGCATTGGGATTTGGTCCCACGGTATAGTAAATGTGTACTGACAGACAGAGCATAAATGATAGTAAATGTGTACTGACAGACAGAGCATTGGGATTTGGTCCCACGGTATTTGATAGTAAATGTGTACTGACAGACAGAGCATTGGGATTTGGTCCCACGGTATTTGATAGTAAATGTGTACTGACAGACAGAGCATTGGGATTTGGTCCCACGGTATTTGATAGTAAATGTGTACTGACAGACAGAGCATTGGGATTTGGTCCCACGGTATTTGATAGTAAATGTGTACTGACAGACAGAGCATTGGGATTTGGTCCCACGGTATTTGATAGTAAATGTGTACTGACAGACAGAGCATTGGGATTTGGTCCCACGGTATTTGATAGTAAATGTGTACTGACAGACAGAGCATTGGGATTTGGTCCCACGGTATTTGATAGTAAATGTGTACTGACAGACAGAGCATTGGGATTTGGTCCCACGGTATTTGATAGTAAATGTGTACTGACAGACAGAGCATTGGGATTTGGTCCCACGGTATTTGATAGTAAATGTGTACTGACAGACAGAGCATTGGGATTTGGTCCCACGGCATTTGATAGTAAATGTGTACTGACAGACAGAGCATTGGGATTTGGTCCCACGGTATTTGATAGTAAATGTGTACTGACAGACAGAGCATTGGGATTTGGTCCCACGGTATTTGATAGTAAATGTGTACTGACAGACAGAGCATTGGGATTTGGTCCCACGGTATTTGATAGTAAATGTGTACTGACAGACAGAGCATTGGGATTTGGTCCCACGGTATTTGATAGTAAATGTGTACTGACAGACAG
>NW_024605825.1:0-5669 GCF_018296145.1 Oncorhynchus tshawytscha | reverse complement strand
CTTTGAGTCAGTGGTCTGGCAGAGAGCCAGGTCCTGGTCATGCGCATTTCACATGAGAGCTCTTTGAGTCAGTGGTCTGGCAGAGAGCCAGGTCCTGGTCATGCGCATTTCACATGAGAGCTCTTTGAGCCAGTGGTCTGGCAGAGAGCCAGGTCCTGGTAATGCGCATTTCACATGAGAGCGACCTGCGTTCCATGGCTTTTCTACAGACAATGGAATTTCTCCGGTTGGAACTTTATTGAAGATTTATGATAACAACATCCTAAAGATTGATTCTATACTTAGTTTGACAAGTTTCTTCGACCTGTAATATAACTTTTTGAAGTTTTCATCCGACGTTCGGATGGACCTGCACAAGCCTGTAAATCCACAATGTACTAAATGCGCTAACAAATGTAGCTACTTGGACATAAATAATGGACATTTTCGAACAAATCAAGCATTTATTGTAGACCTGAGATTCCTGGGAGTGCATTATGATGAAGATCATCAAAGGTAAGGGAATATTTATAATGTGATTTCTGATTTCTGTTGACTCCAACATGGCGGATAATTTTATTTGTTTTGTTTTTGTGACTCCTCTCTTTGGCTGGAAAAATGGCTGGGTTTGTCCATGAGTTGGTGGTCACCTAACACAATCGTTTGTGGTGCTTTCGCTGTAGCCTATTTGAAATCGGACACCTTGGTGGGATTAACAACGAGATTAACATTAAAACGGTGTTTTGATAATTTTGATTATGAGATTTCTGTTGTTTTGAATTTGGCGCCATGCACTTTCGCTGGCTGTTGTCATATCATCCTGTTAACGGGATTGCAGCCATAAGAAGTTTTAATGCATATCATTCAATTAAAATATACACTGCTCAAAAAAATAAAGGGAACACTTAAAACCTCTTGAGCCTACTTGAGACGCAGACGTCCCACCTAGAGCTCTGGAAATGCAAATGCGCTACGCTACACGCTAATAGTATTAGTTAAAACGCAAACGTTCATTAAAATACACATGCTTGGTATTGAAATAAAGCTACAGTCGTTGTGAATCTAGCCACCGAATCAGATTTTTAAAATGCTTTTCGGCGAAAACATGAGAAGCTATTATCTGATAGCATGCAACACCCCAAAAGACCCGTAGGGGATGTAAACAAAAGAATTAGCATAGTCGGCGCTACACAAACCGCACAATAAAATATAAAACATTAATTACCTTTGACCATCTTCTTTCTTGGCACACCTTGATGTCCCATAATCAATACTGGGTCTTTTTTTGGATTAAATCGGTCCATATATAGCCTAGATATCGATCTATGAAGACTGTGTGATAAACGGAAAAAAATAGCGTTTCATAACGTAACGTCATTTTTTAAAGTTAAAAATTCGACGATAAACTTTCACAAAACACTTCAAATACCTTTCTAATGCAACTTTAGGTATAACTACACGTTAATAAGCTATAAAAATCATCAGGAGGCGATGTAAATTCGATAGTTGGTCGTGTGGAAAAAATGTCCGGAAAAACACAGAGACAATGCCTCAGGTTGGTGGTCGGAGGGAATCGGTTCCCTTTGGTCGGATCTACCAAGAATCAAATCAGAATCAAATGAGGAGACTCTATACATCCTGTGGAAGCTGTAGGTACTGCAAGCTCGGCCTCATTTAATACGGTTCACCTTTAACAATGGGTTGAAGTGGCGCATGGATATTTTTTTCCATCTCCAGTGATCAGATTTTCCTGCGCTTTTCGATGAAACAGACGTTCTGTTATAGTCACAGCCGTGATTTAAACAGTTTTAGAAACGTCTGAGTGTTTTCTATCCACACATACTAATCATATGCATATACTATATTCCTGGCCTGAGTAGCAGGACGCCAAAATGTTGCGCGATTTTTAACAGAATTTCCGAAAAAGTAGGGGGGAGGCTTAACAGGTTTTAAACAACACAATGTAACTCCAAGTCAATCACACTTCTGTGAAATCAAACTTTCCACTTAGGAAGCAACACTGATTGACAATCAATTTCACATGCTGTTGTGCAAATGGCATAGACAACAGGTGGAAATTATAGGCAATTAGCAAGACACCCCCAATAAAGGAGTGGTTCTGCAGGTGGGGACCACAGGCCACTTCTCAGTTCCTATGCTTCCTGGCTGATGTTTTGGTCACTTTTGAATGCTGGCGGTGCTTTCACTCTAGTGGTAGCATGAGACAGAGTCTACAACCCACACAAGTGGCTCAGGTAGTGCAGCTCATCCAGGGTGGGACATCAATGCGAGATGTGGCAAGAAGGTTTTCTGTGTCTGTCAGCGTAGTGTCCAGAGCATGGAGGCGCTACCAGGAGACAGGCCAGTACATCAGGAGATGTGGAGGAGGCCGTAGGAGGGCAACAACCCAGCAACAACCCGCCTTTGTGCAGGAGGAGCACTGCCAGAGCCCTGCAAAATGACCTCCAGCAGGCCACAAATGTGCATGTGTCTACTCAAACGGTCAGAAACAGACTCCATGAGGGTGGTATGAGGGCCCGACGTCCACAGGTGGGGGTTGTGCTTACAGCCCAACACCGTGCAGGACGTTTGGCATTTTCCAGAGAACACCAAGATTGGCAAATTCGCCACTGGCGCCCTGTGCTCTTCACAGATGAAAGCAGGTTCACACTGAGCACATGTGACAGACATGACAGAGTCTGGAGACGCCGTGGAGAACGTTCTGCTGCCTGCAACATCCTCCAGCATGACCGGTTTGGCGGTGGGTCAGTCATGGTGTGGGGTGGCATTTCTTTGGGGGGCCGCACAGCCCTCCATGTGCTCGCCAGAGGTAGCCTGACTGCCATTAGGTACCGAGATGATATCCTCAGAGCCCTTGTATGCTGGTGCGGTTGGCCTTGGGTTCCTCCTAATGCGAGACAATGCTAGACCTCATGTGGCAGGAGTGTGTCAGCAGTTCCTGCAAGAGGAAGGCATTGATGCTATGGACTGGCCCGCCCGTTCCCCAGACCTGATTCCAATTGAGCACATCTGGGACATCATGTCTCGCTCCATCCACTCCCTGGTCTGTCTGTGTGCTGCCCTGGTCTGTCTGCGTGCTGCCCTGGTCTGTCTGCATGCTGCCCTGGTCTGTCTGCATGCTGCCCTGGTCTGTCGGTGTGCTGCCCTGGTCTGTCTGCATGCTGCCCTGGTCTGTCTGCGTGCTGCCCTGGTCTGTCTGTGTGCTGCCCTGGTCTGTCTGCATGCTGCCCTGGTCTTTCTGTGTGCTGCCCTGGTCTGTCTGCATGCTGCCCTGGTCTGTCTGCGTGCTGCCCTGGTCTGTTTGTGTGCTGCCCTGGTCTGTCTGCATGCTGCCCTGGTCTTTCTGTGTGCTGCCCTGTTCTGTCTGTGTGCTGCCCTGGTCTGTCTGCATGCTGCCCTGGTCTGTCTGCATGCTGCCCTGGTCTGTCTGCGTGCTGCCCTGGTCTGTCTGCGTGCTGCCCTGGTCTGTCTGCATGCTGCCCTGGTCTGTCTGCATGCTGCCCTGGTCTGTCTGCATGCTGCCCTGGTCTGTCTGTGTGCTGCCCTGGTCTGTCTGCATGCTGCCCTGGTCTGTCTGCATGCTGCCCTGGTCTGTCTGCATGCTGCCCTGGTCTGTCTGTGTGCTGCCCTGGTCTGTCTGCATGCTGCCCTGGTCTGTCTGCGTGCTGCCCTGGTCTGTCTGTGTGCTGCCCTGGTCTGTCTGCGTGCTGCCTGGTCTGTCTGCTTGCTGTCCTGGTCTTTCTGCATGCTGCCCTGGTCTGTCTGCATGCTGCCCTGGTCTGTCTGCATGCTGCCCTGGTCTGTCTGTGCCTGCCCTGGTCTGTCTGTGTGCTGCCCTGGTCTGTCTGCATGCTGCCCTGGTCTGTCTGCATGCTGCCCTGGTCTGTCGGTGTGCTGCCCTGGTCTGTCTGCATGCTGCCCTGGTCTGTCTGCGTGCTGCCCTGGTCTGTCTGTGTGCTGCCCTGGTCTGTCTGCATGCTGCCCTGGTCTTTCTGTGTGCTGCCCTGTTCTGTCTGTGTGCTGCCCTGGTCTGTCTGCATGCTGCCCTGGTCTGTCTGCATGCTGCCCTGGTCTGTCTGCGTGCTGCCCTGGTCTGTCTGCGTGCTGCCCTGGTCTGTCTGCATGCTGCCCTGGTCTGTCTGCATGCTGCCCTGGTCTGTCTGCATGCTGCCCTGGTCTGTCTGCATGCTGCCCTGGTCTGTCTGTGTGCTGCCCTGGTCTGTCTGCATGCTGCCCTGGTCTGTCTGCGTGCTGCCCTGGTCTGTCTGTGTGCTGCCCTGGTCTGTCTGCGTGCTGCCCTGGTCTGTCTGCTTGCTGTCCTGGTCTTTCTGCATGCTGCCCTGGTCTGTCTGCATGCTGCCCTGGTCTGTCTGCATGCTGCCCTGGTCTGTCTGTGTGCTGCCCTGGTCTGTCTGTGTGCTGCCCTGGTCTGTCTGCATGCTGCCCTGGTCTGTCTGCTTGCTGTCCTGGTCTTTCTGCATGCTTCCCTGGTCTGTCTGCATGCTGCCCTGGTCTCTCTGCATGCTGTTTTCTAGTGTTCTAACCCCCCGGCTCCATCTGATATGCAACACCACCAAAAACATGAATGAGAATTAGACTTGTCAGTCAGTAACTTAGTTAACTAATGAAACACTAATGGTAATGTGCACAAGCCTATTCAGATAAAATATAGCGAAACAACAGCCTATATGCACTGAAATCAAGAGAACATTTATTTCCCAAAATTATAATTCAATACTAAGAATTTGAAACTATAGAAGATGAAGAAAATATGTGGGATCAAATATGTGTCCTCCTGCCACAACCTGAGGGACAGTCAGAACCAGGTCATGTGTCTTCTCAGTCAGGTTGAGACTGGTCTACCACCAGGTCATGTGTCTTCTCAGTCATGTTGAGACTGGTCTACTACCAGGTCATGTGTCTTCTCAGTCAGGTTGAGACTGGTCTACTACCAGGTCATGTGTCCCTTCAGTCAGGTTGACACTGGTCTACTACCAGGTCATGTGTCCCTTCAGTCAGGTTGACACTGGTCTACTACCAGGTCATATGTCTCCTCAGTCAGGTTGAGACTGGTCTACTACCAGGTCATGTGTCTTCTCAGTCATGTTGAGACTGGTCTACTACCAGGTCATGTGTCTCCTCAATCAGGTTGAGACTGGTCTACTACCAGGTCATGTGTCCCTTCAGTCAGGTTGACACTGGTCTACTACCAGGTCATGTGTCTCCTCAGTCAGGTTGAGACTGGTCTACTACCAGGTCATGTGTCTTCTCAGTCAGATTGAGACTGGTCTACTACCAGGTCATGTGTCTCCTCAGTCAGGTTGAGACTGGTCTACTACCAGGTCATGTTGACACTGGTCTACTACCAGGTCATGTTGAGACTGGTCTACTACCAGGTCATGTTTCTCCTAAGTCAGGTTGACACTGGTCTACTACCAGGTCATGTGTCTCCTCAGTCAGGTTGAGACTGGTCTACTACCAGGTCATGTGTCTTCTCAGCCATGTTTACACTGATCTACTACCAGATCATGTTGACACTGGTCTACTACCATGTCATGTGTCTTCTCAGTCATGTTGACACTGGTCTACTACCGTGCTTATCATTGAGAGAGAGAGAGAGACCGTGCTTATCATTGAGAGGGAGAGAGAGAGAGAGAGAGAGACCATGC
>NW_024605824.1:0-5665 GCF_018296145.1 Oncorhynchus tshawytscha | reverse complement strand
TTATATAAATATGAACTTTATCAAACAAAACACACATGTATTGTGTAACATGAAGTCCTATCGGTGTCATCTGATGAAGATCATCAAAGGTTAGGGATTCATTTTATCTCTATTTGTGCTTTTTGTGACTCCTCTCTTTGGCTGGGTGGTGACCTAACATAATTGTTTGTGGTGCTTTCGCTGTAAAGCCTATTTGAAATGAACAGCAAGATTACCTTTAAAACGGTATAAGATAAATGTATGTTTGAGGAATTTTAATTATGAGATTTCTGTTGTTTTGAATTTGGCGCCCTGCACTTTCACTGGCTGTTGTCATATCATCCCGTTAACGGGATTGCAGCCCTAAGAAGTTTTAAAGAGTAGCAGCAGTACCATTGAAGGAGTGACAGAAGAGACTGAACAAGTAAGTAATAAGGGAAAGGAAGAGTATGGACAGATTCGAAGTGAGGAAGATGAGGTTTTAAATGATCCAGCACTGTGGCCAGAGAAAGTACAAGACCATGAAAGAGAAGCTATTGTTCGCAGACTAGCCAACAGGTGTGTTGAAGAGACAGAACTGTATAAAATCATGCCCCCAGACTCAGAAGGCAGCCATTCCCCAACTATTTACAGGACAATGCAATCTCACAGATGACGCAATCTCTTTTGTACTCCGCACTTCCCTTTCCCAACTGGACAAAAGGAACAACTACGTGAGAATGCTATTCATTGACTATAGCTCAGCGTTCAGCCCCCCAGCCCTCTCCTGTGCTCCCTGTTCACCCAAGACTGCATGGCCAGGCATGACTACAACACCATCATTAAGTTTGCAGACGACACAACAGTGGTAGAACTGATCACCAACAAGGACGAGACAGCATAGGGAGGAAGTCAGAGACCTGGCCGGGTGGTGCCTGAATAACAACCTATCCCTGAACATAACCAAGACTAAGGAGATGATTGTGGACTACAGGAAAAGGAGGACCGAGCACGACCCCATTCTCGTCGACCGGGCTGTAGTGGAGCAGGTTGAGAGCTTCAAGTTCCTTGGTGTCCACATCACCAACAAACTAGAATGGTCCAAACACACCTAGACAGTTGTGAAGAGGGCACGACAAAGCCTATTCCCCCTCAGAAAACTAAAAGATTTGGCATGGGTCCTCAGATCCTCAAAAGGTTCTACAGCTGCAACATCGAGAGCTGGTTGCATCACTGCCTGGTACGGCAATTGCTCGGCCTCCGACAGCAAGGCACTACAGAGGGTAGTGCGTACAGCCCAGTACATCACTGGGGCAAAGCTGCCTGCCATCCAGGACGTCTACACCAGGCGGTGTCAGAGGAAGGCCCTGAAAATTGTCAGAGACCCCAGCCACCCCAGTCATAGACTGTTCTCTCTGATACCGCATGGTAAGCGGTACTGGAGTGCCAAGTCTAGGACAAAAAGGCTTCTCAACAGTTTTTACCCCCAAGCCATAAGACTCCTGAACAGGTCATCAAATGGCTACTCGGACTATTTGCATTGTGTGCTCCCCCTCTTTTTACGCTACTAAAGAAATAAAAACAACAGTAAAAAGACAGTGAAAAATAACAGTGGTGAGGCCACATACAGGCACCTGTTAGTCAGGCTGATTGAGGTAGTATGTACATGTAGATATCTGTAAGTAAGCATTTCACTGTAAGGTCAGCGCACGTGACATATACACTTTGATTTGATTTGACAGTAAGTCAGCAAACGGAAGAGAAAAGTTGCAGAGAGACTGGCTTATTTATAGTAAGAGTATCAAGGCATTATATTGCATTCCACGTGTTCTTTTTTTCTCATGTGCCAAGTTCACCATCATCCAGTTCTCTGAATAGTAAGGATGGCTGTAAGATATCATTAGGAAAATGGCGGAGAATGTATGACAAACTACCAGAGAATGAGGATGGTGTGTCTCACAAGAAGTGTTTCTGGAAATGGACATATCTGCAGCAAACCGTAACAACAGCTACAGGTAGAAATGTATTAAAACAGAGCACTTCTAGAAATTATGTTGGATGTGACAGAGTATTTAGCATCTACGAATCCGCCATTCCGGGGGAAATCACTCAGTCTTGATGATGCGCATAATGGACATTACCTAGGCTTACTGGAACTGTTGTCAAATTATGACCCGCTATTACGTGAGCACTTACAGAAAGTCTGGGACAAAAGAATGGAGCACGACTGACTCATTACCTCAGCCCTGAGAGACAAAACGACTTCATAGGAATATGTGGTCAAAGGGTTTTTGAAAACAGTACTTTATGAAAGAGAAGATGCAATCTATTACTCAATACTTTATGAAAGAGAAGATGCAATCTATTACTCGGTTATTTGTGATGCAACTCCAGACATTTCCCATGCTGAGCTAAATGTATTATTGGTGGGATATGTACACAGAGATAAAGTTCAGGGAGCAGGTGAATGGGGAATAATTGAACGTTTTCTTGAATTTAAAGACTTTGCTGGAAAAACAGGCAGTGAAATTTCTGAAATGATTTTGAGTGCATTGGAAAGGCATGTCATTGACATAGCAGACTGACATGGTCAAGGCTATGATACTGGTGCAAATATGTCAGGGAAAGTTAAGGGAGTTCAAGCACACATACTGGAAAAATAATCCACTGGCCACATACTCACCTTGTACCTCCCATACTCTTAATCTTGTGGGTGTACATGCAGCTCAGTCGTGCCCAGAAGTATCCACCTTTTTTGGCTGTGTGAATCGTCTTTACAATCTGTTCAGTGCCAGCCCAGAGCGATGGGCCATTCTCAAGTAAAAGACTGGCTGCTGTCTTAACCGCCTTTCAGTCACACGATGGAGTGCAGGTAGTGCTGCAACTCATTTACCGTCGATCATCAAGGCCCTAGATGTGCTTCTTGCTACCTGAAGCATGACAAACAAAGCCACATCTGAGGCAAAAGGTCTGAAAAGCTACTTCATGTCTTTCAAGGCAACATGATGCTGCCACCCCGTGCTTCACGGTTGGGATGGTGTTCTTCGGCTTGCAAGCCTCTCCCTTTTCCTCCAAACATAACGATGGTCATTATGGCCACACAGTTCTATTTTTGTTTCATTAGACCAGAGAACATTTCTCCAAAAAGTATGATCTTTGTCCTCATGTGCAGTTGCAAACCATAGTCTGGCTTTTTTATGGCGGTTTTGGAGCAGTGGGTTCTTCCTGCTGAGCAGCCTTTCAGGTTATGTTGATATAGGACTTGTTTGACTGTGGATATAGATACTTTTGTACCTGTTTCCTCCAGCTTCTTCACAAGGTCCTTTGCTGTTGTTCTGGGATTGATTTGCACTTTTCGCACCAAAGTACATTCATCTCTAGGAACGAATCTCCTTCCTGAGCGGTATGACGGCTGCGTGGCCCCATGGTGTTTATACTTGCGTACTATTGTTTGTACAGATGAACGTGGTACCTTCAGGGATTTGAAACAGACTTGTGGAGGTCTACAATTTTTTTCTGAGGTCTTGGCTGATTTCTTTTGATTGTCCCATGATGTCAAGCAAAGAGGCACTGATTTTGAAGGTAGGCCTTGAAATACATCCACAGGTACACCTCCAATTGATTGAAAGTATGTCTATTAGCCTATCAGAAGCTTCTAAAGCCATGACATAATTTTCTGGAATTCCTGGAAAACTTCTGACCCACTGGAATTGTGATACAGTGAATTATAAGTTAAATAATCTGTCTGTAAACAATTGTTGGAAAAATTACTTGTGTCATGCACAAAGTAGATGTCCTAACCGACTTGCTAAAACTATAGTTTGTTAACAAGAAATTTGTGGAGTGGTTAAAAAACAAGTTTTAATGACTCCAACCTAGTGTATGTAAACTTCCAACTTCAACTGTATTTTTTACACTATTTTAGCTGAACAGTGTCACACCTACAGTACTGTACCTCACCTTAAAACCCACATACCATTTCATTACTTGAATCCTACAGAAGAACCATATACAGTGACGTCCATAATTATTGACACCCTTGATAAAGATTAGCAAAAATTACTGTATAAAATAAATAGTTCAAATCAAATGTATTTATATAGCCCTTCGTACATCAACCCTACCTGACACCCTTGACCCACTCCAATTTGCTTACCGCCCAAATAGGTCCACAGACGATGCAATCTCAACCACACTGCACACTGCTCTAACCCATCTGGACAAGAGGAATACCTATGTGAGAATGCTGTTCATCGACTACAGCTCGGCATTCAACACCATAGTACCCTCCAAGCTCGTCATCAAGCTCGAGACCCTGGGTCTCGACCCCGCCCTGTGCAACTGGGTACTGGACTTCCTGACGGGCCGCCCCCAGGTGGTGAGGGTAGGCAACAACATCTCCTCCCCGCTGATCCTCAACACTGGGGCCCCACAAGGGTGCGTTCTGAGCCCTCTCCTGTACTCCCTGTTCACCCACGACTGCGTGGCCATGCACGCTCCAACTCAATCATCAAGTTTGCGGACGACACAACAGTGGTAGGCTTGATTACCAACAACGACGAGACGGCCTACAGGGAGGAGGTGAGGGCCCTCGGAGTGTGGTGTCAGGAAAATAACCTCACACTCAACGTCAACAAAACTAAGGAGATGATTGTGGACTTCAGGAAACAGCAGAGGGAACACCCCCCATCCACATCGATGGAACAGTAGTGGAGAGGGTAGCAAGTTTTAAGTTCCTCGGCATACACATCACAGACAAACTGAATTGGTCCACTCACACAGACAGCATCGTGAGGAAGGCGCAGCAGCGCCTCTTCAACCTCAGGAGGCTGAAGAAATTCGGCTTGTCACCAAAAGCACTCACAAACTTCTACAGATGCACAATCGAGAGCATCCTGGCGGGCTGTATCACCGCCTGGTATGGCAACTGCACCGCCCTCAACCGTAAGGCTCTCCAGAGGGTAGTGAGGTCTGCACAACGCATCACCGGGGCAAACTACCTGCCCTCCAGGACACCTACACCACCCGATGCTACAGGAAGGCCATAAAGATCATCAAGGACATCAACCACCCGAGCCACTGCCTGTTCACCCCGCTGCCATCCAGAAGGCGAGGTCAGTACAGGTGCATCAAAGCTGGGACCGAGAGACTGAAAACAGCTTCTATCTCAAGGCCATCAGACTGTTAAACAGCCACCACTAACATTGAGTGGCTACTGCCAACACAGTCAATGACACTGACTCTACTCCAGCCACTTTAATCATGGGAATCGATGGGAAATGATGTAAATATATCACTAGCCACTTTAAACAATGCTACCTTATATAATGTTACTTACCCTACATTGTTCATCTCATATGCATACGTTGATACTGTACTCTATATCATCGACTGCATCCTTATGTAATACATGTATCACTAGCCACTTTAACTATGCCACTTGGTTTACATACTTATCTCATATGTATATACTGTACTCGATATCATCTACTGTATCTTGCCTATGCTGCTCTGTACCATCACTCATTCATATATCCTTATGTACATATTCTTTATCCCCTTACACTGTGTATGACAGTAGTTTTTTTTGGAATTGTTAGTTAGATTACTTGCTCGTTATTACTGCATTGTCGGAACTAGAAGCACAAGCATTTCGCTACACTCGCATTAACATCTGCTAACCATGTGTATGTGACAAATAAAAATT
>NW_024605823.1:0-5660 GCF_018296145.1 Oncorhynchus tshawytscha | reverse complement strand
CAGTAGATCTTGCAGGTCTGTCATAATATAATAGAGACAGTAGATCTAGCTGGTCTGTCATATTATAATAGAGATAGTAGATCTAGCTGGTCTGTCATAATATAATAGAGACAGTAGATCTAGCTGGTCTGTCATAATATAATAGAGACAGTATATCAAGCTGGTTTGTCATATTACAGAGACAGTAGATCTAGCTGGTCTGTCATATTATAATAGAGACAGTAGATCTAGCTGATTTGTCATAATATAATAGAGATGGTAGATCTAGCTGGTCTGTCATACTATAATAGAGACAGTAGATCTAGCTAGTTTGTCAATTTACAGAGACAGTAGATCTAGCTAGTCTGTCATAATATAATAGAGACAGTTAATCTAGCTGTTCTGACATATTATAATAGAGACAGTAGATCTAGCTGGTCTGTCATAATATAATAGAGACAGTAGATCTAGCTGGTCTGTCATAATATAATAGAGACAGTAGATCTAGCTGGTCTGTCATAATATAATAGAGACAGTAGATCTAGCTGGTCTGTCATAATATAATAGAGACAGTAGATCTAGCTGGTCTGTCATAATATAATAGAGATCTAGCTGGTCTGTCAGATCTAGCTGGTCTGTCATAATATAATAGAGACAGTAGATCTAGCTGGTCTGTCATAATATAATAGAGACAGTAGATCTAGCTGGTCTGTCATATTATAATAGAGACAGTAGATCTAGCTGGTCTGTCATAATATAATAGAGACAGTAGATCTAGCTGGTCTGTCATAATATAATAGAGACAGTAGATCTAGCTGGTCTGTCATAATATAATAGAGACAGTAGATCTAGCTGGTTTGTCATATTACAGAGACAGTAGATCTAGCTGGTCTGTCATATTATAATAGAGACAGTAGATCTAGCTGGTCTGTCATAATATAATAGAGACAGTAGATCTAGCTGGTCTGTCATAATATAATAGAGACAGTAGATCTAGCTAGTTTGTCAATTTACAGAGACAGTAGATCTAGCTGGTCTGTCATAATATAATAGAGACAGTAGATCTAGCTGGTCTGTCATATTATAATAGAGACAGTAGATCTAGCTGGTCTTTCATAATATAATAGAGACGTTAGATCTCGCTAGTCTGTCATAATATAATAGAGACAGTAGATCTAGCTGGTCTGTCATAATATAATAGAGACAGTAGATCTAGCTGGTCTGTCATAATATAATAGAGACAGTAGATCTAGCTGGTTTGTCATAATTAATAGACAGTAGATCTAGCTGGTCTGTCATAATATAATAGAGACAGTAGATCTAGCTGGTCTGTCATATTATAATAGAGACAGTAGATCTAGCTGGTCTGTCATAATATAATAGAGACAGTAGATCTAGCTGGTCTGTCATAATATAATAGAGACAGTAGATCTAGCTGGTCTGTCATAATATAATAGAGACAGTAGATCTAGCTGGTCTGTCATAATATAATAGAGACAGTAGATCTAGCTGGTCTGTCATATTATAATAGAGACAGTAGATCTAGCTGGTCTGTCATAATATAATAGAGACAGTAGATCTAGCTGGTCTGTCATAATATAATAGAGACAGTAGATCTAGCTGGTCTGTCATATTATAATAGAGACAGTAGATCTAGCTGGTCTGTCATAATATAATAGAGACAGTAGATCTAGCTGGTCTGTCATAATATAATATAACAGTAGATCTAGCTAGATCTAGCTGGTCTGTCATAATATAATAGAGACAGTAGATCTAGCTATGTCATAATATAATAGAGACAGTAGATCTAGCTGGTCTGTCATAATATAATAATAGAGACAGTAGATCTAGCTGGTCTGTCATAATATAATAGAGACAGTAGATCTAGCTGGTCTGTCATAATATAATAGAGACAGTAGATCTAGCTGGTCTGTCATATTATAATAGAGACAGTAGATCTAGCTGGTCTGTCATAATATAATAGAGACAGTAGATCTAGCTGGTCTGTCATAATATAATAGAGACAGTAGATCTAGCTGGTCTGTCATAATATAATAGAGACAGTAGATCTAGCTGGTCTGTCATAATATAATAGAGACAGTAGATCTAGCTGGTCTGTCATAATATAATAGAGACAGTAGATCTAGCTGGTCTGTCATATTATAATAGAGACAGTAGATCTAGCTGGTCTGTCATAATATAATAGAGACAGTAGATCTAGCTGGTCTGTCATAATATAATAGAGACAGTAGATCTAGCTGGTCTATAATATAGCAGCAGTAGATCTGTCAGATCTAGCTGGTCTGTCATAATATAATAGAGACAGTAGATCTAGCTGGTCTGTCATAATATAATAGAGACAGTAGATCTAGCTGGTCTGTCATAATATAATAGAGACAGTAGATCTAGCTGGTCTGTCATAATATAATAGAGACAGTAGATCTAGAGACAGTAGATCTAGCTGGTCTGTCATAATATAATAGAGAGACAGTAGATCTAGCTGGTCTGTCATAATATAATAGAGACAGTAGATCTAGAGTCATAATATAATAGAGACAGTAGATCTAGCTGGTCTGTCATAATATAATAGAGACAGTAGATCTAGCTGGTGGTTGTCATAATATAATAGAGACAGTAGATCTAGCTGGTCTGTCATATTATAATAGAGACAGTAGATCTAGCTGGTCTGTCATAATATAATAGAGACAGTAGATCTAGCTGGTCTGTCATAATATAATAGAGACAGTAGATCTAGCTGGTCTGTCATATATAATAGAGACAGTAGATCTAGCTGGTCTGTCATAATATAATAGAGAGACAGTAGATCTAGCTGGTCTGTCATAATATAATAGATAGATCTAGCTGGTCTGTCATATATATAATAGAGACAGGATCTAGCTGGTCTGTCATAATATAATAGAGACAGTAGATCTAGCTGGTCTGTCATAATATAATAGAGACAGTAGATCTAGCTGGTGTCATATTATAATAGAGACATAGATAATCATAATATAATAGAGACAGTAGATCTAGCTGGTCTGTCATAATATAATAGAGACAGTAGATCTAGCTGGTCTGTCATAATATAATAGAGACAGTAGATCTAGCTGGTCTGTCATATTATAATAGAGACAGTAGATCTAGCTGGTCTGTCATAATATAATAGAGACAGTAGATCTAGCTGGTCTCATAATCATAAGACAGTAGATCTAGCTGGTCTGTCATAATAGAGACAGTAGATCTAGCTGGTCTGTCATAATATAATAGAGACAGTAGATCTAGCTGGTCTGTCATAATATAATAGAGACAGTAGATCTAGCTGGTCTGTCATAATATAATAGAGACAGTAGATCTAGCTGGGTCTGTCATAATATAATAGAGACAGTAGATCTAGCTGGTCTGTCATAATATAATAGAGACAGTAGATCTAGCTGGTCTGTCATAATATAATAGAGACAGTAGATCTAGCTGGTCTGTCATAATATAATAGAGACAGTAGATCGCTGGTCTGTCATAATATAATAGAGACAGTAGATCTAGCTGGTCTGTCATAATATAATAGAGACAGTAGATCTAGCTGGTCTGTCATAATATAATAGAGACAGTAGATCTAGCTGGTCTGTCATAATATAATAGAGACAGTAGATCTAGTAGATCTAGCTAGTCTGTCATAATTAATATAATAGAGACAGTAGATCTAGCTGGTCTGTCATATATAATAGAGACAGTAGATCTAGCTGGTTTGTCATAATATAATAGAGAGATAGATCTAGCTGGTCTGTCATATTATAATAGAGACAGTAGATCTAGCTGGTCTGTCATAATATAATAGAGACAGTAGATCTAGCTGGTCTGTCATAATATAATAGAGACAGTAGATCTAGCTGGTGTGTCATATTATAATAGACAGTAGATCTAGCTGGTCTGTCATAATATAATAAAGACAGTAGATAAAGCTGGTCTGTCATAATATAATAGAGACAGTAGATCTACCTGGTCTGTTATAATATAATAGAGACAGTAGATCTAGCTGGTCTGACATATTATAATAGAGACAGTAGATCTAGCTGGTCTGTCATAATATAATAGAGACAGTAGATATAGCTTGTCTGTCATAAGTAGATCTAGCTGGTCTGTCATATATAATAGAGACAGTAGATCTAGCTGGTCTGTCATAATATAATAGAGACAGTAGATCTAGCTGGTCTGTCATAATATAATAGAGACAGTAGATCTAGCTGGTCTGTCATAATATAAGAGACAGTAGATCTAGCTGGTCTGTCATAATATAATAGAGACAGTAGATCTAGCTGGTCTGTCATATTATAATAGAGACAGTAGATCTAGCTGGTCTGTCATAATATAATAGAGACAGTAGATCTAGCTGGTCTGTCATAATATAATAGAGACAGTAGATCAGTAGATCTCAGCTAGATCTAGCTGTCTGTCATAATATAATAGAGACAGTAGATCTAGCTGGTCTGTCATATTATAATAGAGACAGTAGATCTAGCTGGTCTGTCATAATATAATAGAGACAGTAGATCTAGCTGGTCTGTCATAATATAATAGAGACAGTAGATCTAGCTGGTCTGTCATAATATAATAGAGACAGTAGATCTAGCTGGTCTGTCATAATATAATAGAGACAGTAGATCTAGCTGGTCTGTCATAATATAATAGAGACAGTAGATCTAGCTGGTCTGTCATAATATAATAGAGACAGTAGATCTAGCTGGTCTGTCATAATATAATAGAGACAGTAGATCTAGCTGGTCTGTCATAATATAATAGAGACAGTAGATCTAGCTGGTCTGTCATAATATAATAGAGACAGTAGATCTAGCTGGTCTGTCATAATATAATAGAGACAGTAGATCTAGCTGGTCTGTCATAATATAATAGAGACAGTAGATCTAGCTGGTCTGTCATAATATAATAGAGACAGTAGATCTAGCTGGTCTGTCATATATAATAGAGACAGTAGATCTAGCTGGTCTGTCATAATATAATAGAGACAGTAGATCTAGCTGGTCTGTCATAATATAATAGAGACAGTAGATCTAGCTGGTCTGTCAAAAATAATAGAGACAGTAGATCTAGCTGGTCTGTCATAATATAATAGAGACAGTAGATCTAGCTGGTCTGTCATAATATAATAGAGACAGTAGATCTAGCTGGTCTGTCATAAAATAATAGAGACAGTAGATCTAGCTGGTCTGTCATATTATAATAGAGACAGTAGATCTAGCTGGTCTGTCATATTATAATAGAGACAGTAGATCTAGCTGGTCTGTCATAATATAATAGAGACAGTAGATCTAGCTGGTCTGTCATATTATAATAGAGACAGTAGATCTAGCTGGTCTGTCATATTATAATAGAGACAGTAGATCTAGCTGGTCTGTCATAATGAAATAGAGACAGTAGATCTAGCTGGTCTGTCATAATATAATAGAGACAGTAGATCTAGCTGGTCTGTCATAATATAATAGAGACAGTATATCAAGCTGGTTTGTCATATTACAGAGACAGTAGATCTAGCTGGTCTGTCATATTATAATAGAGACAGTAGATCTAGCTGATTTGTCATAATATAATAGAGATGGTAGATCTAGCTGGTCTGTCATACTATAATAGAGACAGTAGATCTAGCTAGTTTGTCAATTTACAGAGACAGT
>NW_024605822.1:0-5655 GCF_018296145.1 Oncorhynchus tshawytscha | reverse complement strand
TGTCACGCCCTGGTCAAAGTATTTTGTGTTTATCTTTATGTATTTGGTCATTTTCATTACGTTTATTGTTTTGTCGTGTTTAGTGTTTAGTCGTGTTTAGTGTTTAGTCGTGTTTACGTTTTGTTTAATAAATATGGATCGCAATCGACACGCTGCAGTTTGGTCCGACTCTCCTTCATCACCACTAGAAAACCGTTACAGCAATCACCCACCACCAACGGACCAAGCAGGATGTTAGTTCAAGAGGCAGGAACCACAGGAGAGGCAGTTCAGAGGCAGAGCAGAGCACCATCAGCAGCTGCAGTGGGAGAGGCTGCACCACCTGGAGAAATGGACATGGTTCTAGAGGAAGAACTGGACTACAAATGTTACCCTGGGCTCAGCCTGGAGACCATAACGCCGCCCCAAGTTCAAGAACTGGAGCACCATAAGCTGACAGGCGCAGTTCTAGAGGAGGCACCATAACTAGCGGATGGAAGTTCTGAGAACAGAGCCCCAAAACAGTATTTCTTCAAGGGGCACCATAACTAGAGTGTGGCAGAGTCAGGAGTCAGACCAGAGCCAAACTCTCCATGTTTTCTAGAGGAGCCAAGGAGGAGACCAGAACCAGAGACTGTTCAAGAAGGACCATAATGGGCATGTTAATTGGAGGAGAGAGAAATGAGGGAGTTGCTGTGTTGGTGCTTTTGCATGGAAGTTCTAGAGGACAGACGAGCACCATAACTACAGCATGTTGGGGATTTGATGGCACCTGGGTTAGCGCTCCATACTAGTTCTGAGGTGCAGTGTTAGCACCTGGTGATGTTGGTGCCAGCCTCACGCACCAGGCCTCCTGTGCACATCCCTAGCCTTGCACATCCTGTGCCAACACTGCTCTTAAGATCTCAGGACGCCTTCACGGATCTAGCCCATCCTGTGCCACCTCCACAGCATGTTAGTCCTCCGGTAGCAGCTCCCCATAAGGCTTCCTGGATGTGTTCAAGGTCCAGTACCACCAGTACCAGCACCACGCATCAGGCCAGAGCAGTGCACCATCGCCTCTCTAGCGCTGTTAGAGCTTTCACCATCTCCAGCGCTGTTCAAGAGGACGAGCAGCCCATCCCAGCCTGTTCAGTTCAAGAGCCAGAGCACCATAACTCCTCTTAGTTCAGCGCTGCCGGCACCCTAACTACAGCATGTTTTCAGCGCAGCCAGAGCCTTCCTCATCTTAGTTCAGCGCTGCCAGAGTCTCCCGCCTGTTAGTTCGCAGCCAGAGCACCATAACTCCATCTTAGTTCAGCGCTGCCAGAGCCCATCCTACAGGATGTTTAGCGCAGCCAGAGCCTTTCTCCTCTTACAGCGCTGCCGGAGCACCATCCCGCCTGTTTTCTAGCGCAGCCAGAGCACTTTCTCCTCTCCTGTTAGTTCTAGCTGACGGAGTCTCCCGCCTGTTCAGAGCAGCCAGAGCTGCAGCAGTCTACATGGAGCAGCCAGAGCTGCCAGTCTGCATGAAGAGCACCCAGAGCTGTCAGTCTGCATGGAACAGTAACAGAGCTGTTAGTTCTGCATGGAGCACCATAGACAGCTGTTAGTTCTACAGGACAGAGCAGCACCATAGCTGCAGCATGTTGTTCATGAAGGACAGAGCACCATAACTACATGGAGTTCAGAGGACAGAGCTGTCATAACCAGCATGGAGTTCAAGCCAGAGCTGTCAGTAACTACATGTTAGTTCAGCCCAGAGCAGCACCATAACTGCAGGATGTTAGTTCAGTCTACATGGAGCACCATAACAGAGCTGTTAGTTCTGCATGGAGCACCATAACTGCAGCATGTCTGTTCATGAAGGACAGCACCAGTCTACATGGAGCAGCCAGAGCTGCCAGTCTGCATGTTAGTTCAGCCAGAGATGTCAGTCTGCATGGAACAGTCAGAGCTGTCAGTCTGCATGGAGCAGCCAGAGCTGTCAGTCTACATGAAGCAGCCCGAGCTGCCAGTCTGCATGAAGCAGTTAGTCTACATGGAGCAGCCAGAGCTGTTAGTTCGATGGAGCAGCCAGAGCTGTTAGTTCTACATGACAGCAGCACCATAACTGCCAGTCTGCATGAAGACAGCCCATAACTACAGCATGGAGCAGCCAGAGATGTCAGTCTGTTATGAAGCAGCCAGAGCTGTCAGTCTTAGTTCATAGAGCAGCCAGTTTGCATGGAGCTGTTAGTCTGCATGGAGCTGCCATAACTGCATGGAGCTTCCAGTCTGCAAGGAGCTGTCAGTCTGCACAGCATGTCAGTTCTGAGGGACGGAGCTGCCATCTACAGGATGTTAGTTCAGTCTGACAGAGGAGCTGCCAGTCTGCAGGATGTTAGTTCAGCCCGACAGAGCACCATAACACAGCATGTTAGTTCTGTACAGAAGCCGCCAGAGCTGTTAGCCTAGAGGAGCAGCTAGTGCCCATAACTACAGTCTTAGTTCAGCGGGACAGTCTGCCCATAACCGCCAGTCTGCCCAGCGCCGCCAGTCTGCAAGAGGGACCAGCAACGCCAGTCTGCCCATAACCGCCATGTCTGTTCAGCGCGACAGTCTGCACCATAACCGCAGATCTAGAGGGACAGAGCAGACTCTTCCAGATCTTAGCCAGTCAACCAGACTCTTCCAGATCTGCCAGTCAACCAGACTCTTAACCAGATCTTAGTTCAGAGGGACAGAGACTCTTAACTACAGATGTTAGTTCCAGAGGACAGACTCTTCATAGATCTGCCAGTTCAACAAGACACCATAACCAGATCATGTTAGTTCAGAGGATCTGCACCATAAGCCAGGATCTGCCAGTTCAGCCAGGATCTGCTGATAACCACAGCATGTTAGTTCAGGAGCTGGAGACCTATCTACCTGCCTGTTAGCTTCCTCACACTAACCTGATGTTCCTTCAAGAGGACTGAGCACCATCACTCCTGTTAGCTTCCTCTCACTCCTGAGCACCTCTCACTCCAGCATGTTTCCTTCACTCCTGAGCACCATAACTCCAGGATGCTTCCCCTCAGTCCCGAGCTGCCTCGGTCCCGAGCTAACACAGCATGTCCTTCAGTCCCGATCTGCACCATAAGTCCAGTGTTAGTTCTGGGTGGGGACTAACTAGGCCATGTTAGTTCAAGAGGGACAGAGGTGGACCATAACCAGGGATGTTAGTTCAGAGGGGACAAGCACCATAAACAGCATGTTAGTTCCAGAGTCCCGAGCAGAGCACCCACCATGGACAGACGGACACCCAGAGCACCATAACCAGCATGTTTTCAGGTGCGTTCAGAGTCACCATAACTTAGGGGGTTAGTTCTGTCACGCCCTGGTTAGTTCAAGTATTTTGTGTTTATCTTTATGTATTTGGTCAGGCCAGGGTGTGGCATGGGGTTTTTGGGACAGAGCAGAGCACCATGGTGTGTTTGTCTTGGGGTTTTGGTGGTGGTATTGGGATTGTAGCTTACAGTGGGTTGTCTAGCAAGGTCTATGGCTGTCTGGATGTTAGTTCTCAATCAGAGGCAGGTGCACCATATCGTTGTTCTGATTGGGAACCATAGCAGAGCACCATATTCTTTGCATGTTTGTTCAAGAGGTGATTGTCCTTAGTGTCTTACTTGTACTCTCTGTTAGTTTGCACCATAGATAGGCATGTTTTCTAGGTTTTCATTACGTTTATTGTTTTGTCGTGTTTAGTGTTTAGTCGGTTTAGTGTTTAGTCCATAACTACAGCATGTTTAATAAATATGGACAGAGCACCATAACACGCTGCAGTTTGTTCAAGACTCTCCTTCATCACCACTAGAAAACCGTTACAGCATGTTAGTTCAAGAGGGACAGAGCAGAGCACCATAACTACAGGTTATGTTAGTTCAAGAGGGACAGAGCACCATAACTACAGCATGTTAGTTCTAGAGGGACAGAGCAGAGCACCATAACTACAGCATGTTAGTTCAAGAGGGACAGAGCACCATAACTACAGCATGTTAGTTCTAGAGGGACAGAGCAGAGCACCATAACTACAGCATGTTAGTTCAAGAGGGACAGAGCAGAGCACCATAACTACAGCATGTTAGTTCAAGAGGGACAGAGCACCATAACTACAGAATGTTAGTTCTAGAGGGACAGAGCACCATAACTACAGCATGTTAGTTCAAGAGGGACAGAGCAGAGCACCATAACTACAGTATGTTAGTTCAAGAGGGACAGAGCAGAGCACCATAACTACAGCATGTTAGTTCAAGAGGGACAGAGCAGAGCACCATAACTACAGCATGTTAGTTCTAGAGGGACAGAGCACCATAACTACAGATGTTAGTTCAAGAGGGACAGAGCACCATAACTACAGCATGTTAGTTCAAGAGGGACAGAGCACCATAACTACAGCATGTTAGTTCAAGAGGGACAGAGCAGAGCACCATAACTACAGCATGTTAGTTCAAGAGGACAGAGCACCATAACTACAGCATGTTAGTTCAGAGGGACAGAGCACCATAACTACAGCATGTTAGTTCAAGAGGGACAGAGCACACCATAACTACAGCATGTTAGTTCAAGAGGGACAGAGCACCATAACTACAGCATGTTAGTTCAAGAGGACAGAGCACCATAACTACAGGATGTTAGTTCTAGAGGGACAGAGCACCAACTACAGCATGTTAGTTCAAGAGGGACAGAGCAGAGCACCATAACTACAGCATGTTAGTTCAAGAGGGACAGAGCACCATAACTACAGCATGTTAGTTCAAGAGGGACAGAGCACCATAACTACAGCATGTTAGTTCAAGAGGGACAGACAGAGCACCATAACTACAGCATGTTAGTTCAAGAGGGACAGAGCACCATAACTACAGCATGTTAGTTCAAGAGGGACAGAGCACACCATAACTACAGCATGTTAGTTCAAGAGGGACAGAGCAGAGCACCATAACTACAGCATGTTAGTTCTAGAGGGACAGAGCACCATAACTACAGCATGTTAGTTCAAGAGGGACAGAGCACCATAACTACAGCATGTTAGTTCTAGAGGGACAGAGCACCATAACTACAGCATGTTAGTTCAAGAGGGACAGAGCACCATAACTACAGCATGTTAGTTCAAGAGGGACAGAGCACCATAACTACAGCATGTTAGTTCAAGAGGGACAGAGCACCATAACTACAGCATGTTAGTTCAAGAGGGACAGAGCACCATAACTACAGCATGTTAGTTCAAGAGGGACAGAGCAGAGCACCATAACTACAGCATGTTAGTTCAAGAGGGACAGAGCAGAGCACCATAACTACAGCATGTTAGTTCAAGAGGACAGACAGAGCACCATAACTACAGCATGTTAGTTCTAGAGGACAGAGCAGAGCACCATAACTACAGCATGTTAGTTCTAGAGGGACAGAGCAGAGCACCCATAACTACAGCATGTTAGTTCAAGAGGGACAGAGCACCATAACTACAGCATGTTAGTTCTAGAGGACCATAACTACAGATGTTAGTTCAAGCAGAGCACCATAACTACAGCATGTTAGTTCAAGAGGGACAGAGCAGAGCACCATAACTACAGCATGTTAGTTCAAGAGGGACAGAGCAGAGCACCATAACTACAGCATGTTAGTTCAAGAGGGACAGAGCACCATAACTACAGCATGTTAGTTCAAGAGGACAGAGCA
>NW_024605821.1:0-5652 GCF_018296145.1 Oncorhynchus tshawytscha | reverse complement strand
TACCTCCTTTTTCTCACCAATTTTCGATCTGGACTCATCGCTGCAACTCCCCAATGGGCTAGGAGAGTCATGGGTCCTCCGAAACAAAACCCACCTAACCGCGCTCCTTAATACCCTCCAGCTTAACCTGGAAGCCAGCCGCACCAATGTGTGGCAGGAAACAGCGTTCAGCTGGCGACTGGGTCAGCCCGCAGGCACCCGGCCCGCAGGCACCCGCCCGCCACAGGAGTTCCTAGGCGCGATGAGCCAAGTAAAGCCCCTGCGGCCAAAACATCCACTAACATCATGTGGTTGGGTCTAATAGTGCTGCTGGCCTGTGTGGGCATCACTTCCTTTTAAGGTAGATGTAGAATAAAAATAAAAATAAATGTTTTCTATTTTCATTTATTTATTTATTTTCTGGATTTTTATAACTATAGTCCTAATTCTGCTCTCCATGCATTGTTTGGGGATTTACATTGTACACAAAGTATATTTTTGCAGAATTCTGCATGCAGAGTCTCAATTGGGTGTTTGTCCCATTTAGTGAATTTTATGGGTTCTGGAACTGACTGAAGATTTGTTTGTATTTTTAGCCAGATCCTGTTAAGTTTGATGTTCCTGTTGATGGCATAGAAGGCCCTTTTTTGCCTTGTCTCTTAGGTCATTGGTTAGGGAAGCAACCATTTTTTAGATGCATGCCAGCGAAGCCACCTCACAACTGTAAATAATATATTCAATGCACTATAGCTGTGACAAACAGTGCCCACATACTTTTAGGGTCTACATAAAGAGAATGGAGATTATGGCTGACTTGCTCCAATATGGTTTCTATTGACTTCATGTTGATTTGTGTAACTGGATGAGAACCGCATTCTCCTTCAATAACAATGAATGTCGATATGAGTTTGACTTTTGTCTGTTCTTATATAATTAACACTTAGCTCTAAGTAAAAGCAAGTGCAAGCAAACGAGCTGCGATGTGGTTGGCCTCTTCGTTCAGCAATTTCGAAATGGACAGTGACAGAATTTCAGATAGATGTTAGTTCAGATAAATCCAGCAAGATGTTGAGGCCTTAACTTTTCTCTTCTTGAGAGAGAGACAGCAGTTAGCCTACCATTCAAAGTATTTATTTAACCTTTTCTGGCCAATGTAGTTGCATGTGAAGGTTTTTACCCTTTTGGGGTGGAAAAGTTTCTCTCTGACTCGGTGGTTGGCATCGGAGTGATGATGATGATATTGAGAAGAAAGACCGTCTCAGACAAGGCGTCCTGCAGGTTTTTCTCGTAGAGTGATTTCAATAAAGAAAGTGCTGTCTTTCCTGTGTCCAGCTCAGGATGCCGGTAGAGAGTGGACACCTCCATTTTCAGCTTCTCCTGGTTGCCTACAGGCCATAGGTTGGTAGCACACGAGTTCTGTGGTCGGAAAGGAATGTATATACTGGGAGAAAAGTGAGTGGTCCACCAACTTTGCTGCAATTAAGTGGTCACTTTCAGAAAACCTTTCTTGCACATGAGCAGCAATTTTGTCGCATGCCTCCTTCATCACTGGTGCAGTGTTAAATTCTCTGCCTTGGTTCAGTGGCATCAACGTGTCCTTTGACCAGTGCATTAGTATGCTCACAAATGTTTTTGAATGTTCACCTTGAAGTTGTTGATTGCTCGGCGATTCCTGCTGCATCAATGGTTTGTTTCTGCATTATGTTGCACAAAACATACACCTCTGGCATGACCAAGGAAAATAACTTGAGCAGTTGCAGAAATGTGGGATCCTTGATTTTCAAGGCCAGAAGCCTCGCTGATGGTGATCGCATCCTATCCAGGCTGTGTGCGGATGTCCTCCATGCACTGGGCCAGAGTCTCACGGTCCTCCCACACAGCATTACTTTTGAAGTTCCATTGTGTACCCGGTGACCGTCTGTTCGTTGATTCTGCGAGAGTGGAGAGTCTTGAGTGAGCCCGTGAAAAGGTGGAAAAGGAAGATGGGCCTGCAAAAACACTTTAAGCACACTCACTCTCACAGCACAAAGTTGTTGAAGTGTTAGATTCAGGTGGTGTGCATAACAGTGCACAAATTGCCCGTTAGGACACCACATACATTACCACTCATCACATACATTACCACTCATCACATACATTACCACTAATCACATACATTACCACTCATCACATACATTACCACTCATCACATACATTACCACTCATCACCGCTGCCCCGTTGTAGGTTTGTGCAGCCAGCTTCTCCTTGACATTCAGTGGCGCTAGGGCTTGTTTGATGGTGTTGGAGAGGCCATCACCAGTTTTGTCCTTCACCTCTACGAACACCTCTCACACACACTGTTGTCTGGTAACATGTAGCACAGCACGATTACCATCTGTGATTTACAGGAGTCAGTGGTCTCGTCTGCCTGTACAGACGCAAAAGGAGTCTCAGACAACTCCTTAGCTATACCTTCTCTGTATAGTTAAGGAGTTGTCTATACCTTCTTCTGCCCCGGCAGAACATTTTTGAGCTCTACCCTTAGACTTGGCAGTGAAGTAATGTCCCCATGAGTGACAGAACACTGAGCCAGTCACAGCACAATGCTCAGTATTTTCTTCTGGCTTGCCCAACCACCACAGAAAGCACTGAGCTAGGCTGAAACACCTGCATTTTGGAGCTGCCTTAATAAAGAAAGCAAAAAAGAAACCGTTTGTATGCGGCTTTCTTAACACAATGATTTTTTTTTTTTACATTCTTTGCAAACTGATATGTGACATGTATTAATGACAAAATAACAGCAAAATAGGCAAGCCCCACCAACAACAAAAAATACTAATTAGATAACATTATTGGCCCTGAATGAGGGTCCTCACTGCCTGTGGTGTTGATGTTTATGCCGATGTAGGTATCGTTTTTTGTTGCTCTAGGGCAGTGGTTCCCAAACTTTTAATAGTCCCGTACCCATTCAAACGTTCAACTTCCAGTAGCTTACCCCCTCTAGCACCAGGGTCAGCACACTCTCAAATGTTTGGTTTTTGCCATCATTGTAAGCCTGCCACACACACACAATGCGATACACTCATTCTTATGTTTAATAAATGTATTTGTCACAACCCGGCTCATGGGAAGTGACAAAGAGCTCTTAAAGAACAGGGCACAAGTAATAATATAATAATAATAATAATAATTTTGCTCTTAATTTAACCATCTTACATATAAAACCTTATTTGTTCATTGAAAATTGTGAATAACTCACCACAGGTTAATGAGAAGGGTGTGCTTGAAGGATGCACAAAACTCTGCATTGTTGGGTGGTATTGGAGAGAGTCTCAGTCTTAAATCATTTTCCACACACAGTCTGTGCCTGTATTTAGTTGTCATGCTAGTGAGGGCCGAGAATCCGCTCTCACATACAGTAGGGCAAAAAAAGTATTTAGTCAGCCACCAATTGTGCAAGTGTTCCCACTTAAAAAGATGAGAGGCCTGTCATTTTCATCATAGGTACACTTCAACTATGACAGACAAAATGAGAAAAAAAAATCCAGAAAATCACATTGCAGGATTTTTATGAATTTATTTGTAAATTATGGTGGAAAATAAGTATTTGGTCAATAACAAAAGTTTCTCAATACTTTGTTATATACCCTTTGTTGGCAATGACAGAGGTCAAGTCTTCACAAGATTTTAACACACTGTTGGTATTTTGTCATTTAGATTGTTCAGATATCGGCAAATGGACTGGAGGCAGAGCATGAAAGGGATAACGAATCCAATTGTTTGTGTCATCCGTTTCGGTTAAGTACCTGCATAATTGCGCACCCAACTCACTCAGTGCTTCGCTATATCACATTTGACATTGTCTTTAAGCTTGAGCTCATTTGCACACAAAATAATCATACAATGATGGAAAGACCTGTGTGTTGTCCTTGTTAATGCAGACAAAGAAGAGCGCCAACTTTTAATCATAGCATAAATTTTGTCCTGCACATTGAATATAGTTGCGGAGAGTCCCTCTAATCTTAGATTCTGATCATTCAGGCGAGAAAAAACATCACAGATTGGCCAGTTGTGTGAGAAACTTGTCATCATGCAAGCGATCAGAAAAGTGAAAATGATGGTCAGTAAAGAAAACATTAAGCTCGTCTCTCAATTCAAAAATGCGTGTCAATACTTTGCCCCCTTGATAACCATGTCACTTCTGTATGTTGTAAAAGCGTTACATGGTCGCTGCATAGTGTAGAAAAATCACGAGATTTTAACCATTTTCACTATTGTGTCCACAACATCTTTCAAGCTGTCAGGCATTCCTTGGCAGCAAGAGCCTCTCGGTGGATGCTGCAGTGACCCAAGTGGCGTTGGGAGCAACTGTTTGCACGCACATTACCATTACACTATGTCTCCCTATCATGGCTTTTGCACCATCAGTACCAATACCAACATGACCAACAGCTACGTTTGGCTACATACAGACTGTTAGTGGAATTCCTGCAAGAGATTAACAGTTAATGTGATTGGATGTTATTTATTTGACTAGGCTACCTGTATTTGACATTGTGTTGTTATTTCGCGAACACCAGATGGTTTAATTTTATTTTTGGCAGTAAACAAGGATACTCAGGCAAGATACTTCAGGAAACAGCAGAGGGACACCCCCCATCGACATCGATGGAACAGTAGTGGAGAGGGTAGCAAGTTTTAAGTTCCTCGGCATACACATCACAGACAAACTGAATTGGTCCACTCACACAGACAGCATCGTGAGGAAGGGCGCAGCAGCGCCTCTTCAACCTCAGGAGGCTACAAAGAAATTCGTTTGTCACCAAAGCACTCACAAACTTCTACAGATGCACAATCGAGAGCATCCTGGCGGGCTGTATCACCGCCTGGTATGGCAACTGCACCGCCTCAAACCGTAAGGCTCTCCAGAGGGTAGTGAGGTCTGCACAACGCATCACCGGGCAAACCACTGCCCTCCAGGACACCTGCACCACCCGATGCTACAGGGAAGGCCATAAAGATCATCAAGGACATCAACCACCCGAGCCACTGCCTGTTCACCCCGCTGCCATCCAGAAGGCGAGGTCAGTACAGGTGCATCAAAGCTGGGACCGAGACTGAAAACAGCTTCTATCTCAAGGCCATCAGACTGTTAAACAGCCACCACTAACATTGAGTGGCTACTGCCAACACACTGTCAATGACACTGACTCTACTCCAGCCACTTTAATCATGGAATTGGATGGGAAATGATGTAAATATATCACTAGCCACTTTAAACAATGCTACCTTATATAATGTTACTTACCCTACATTGTTCATCTCATATGCATACGTTGATACTGTACTCTATATCATCGACTGCATCCTTATGTAATACATGTATCACTAGCCACTTTAACTATGCCACTCTGGTTTTACATACTTATCTCATATGTATACTGTACTCCGGAGTATCATCTACTGTATCTTGCCTATGCTGCCTGTACCATCACTCATTCATATATCCCTATGTACATATTCTTTATCCTCACACTGTGTATGACAGTAGTTTTCTTTGGAATTGTTAGTTAGATTACTTGCTCGTTATTACTGCATTGTCGGAACTAGAAGCACAAGCATTTCGCTACACTCGCATTAACATCTGCTAACCATGTGTATGTGACAAATAAAATTTGATTTGATTTGATTTG
>NW_024605820.1:0-5651 GCF_018296145.1 Oncorhynchus tshawytscha | reverse complement strand
TTTTTTGTAACAGTATTTTTATTGGAATTTCACAATTTTCACCCATATTAAGAGATACAACAACAGAGACAAAGCACACAGAACAAAAACAAGAAAAACAGCACCCACTTACACATATCTACGTGCATTTATATACACATACATACATACACACACATACACACACATACATATACCCATGCATATACACACACATACGCATACATACATACACGCACACACACACATATACACACCCATACATACGTACACCATTTTCCTCTTCCCGCTCGGTGCTTCTCTCACCCCATCACCATCATTGCGTCTCTCAATACATACATTTTAAACAAACTTACAAACAGAAATTAAACAAAAAGCTCAGTTTAAACCAAGAGGTTAGGTTCCACACATGGAACGTACAGTGTAGTTCTGAAATACATAGATCCCCGCCATTCTAAGAGAATCCTTGCAGCATAATAGCTGATACCTCAGGTTCTAGGTAATTTAGATAAGGTTCCCATACTTTGTAGAACTGGTCTGTTTTAGAATGCAATGTACATGTCAGATATTCCAGAGGCACCCATTCAAATAGTATCTTATGCCAATCTTTAATAGAAGGAACCTTATCACTAATCCACTGTAAAAGGATGTTTTTCCTCGCTGCGAAGGTAAGGATGTTGTAAAGCCTCCTTTTACCGACAGAAGTAACATGCCTACTAGGGAGACCTAACAGTAAAGAAACTGGGTCCAATTCTAGATCAACCCCTAGGATCTTTTCAATTTCTTGCAGAACACCAGACCAGTATCTTTGTATTTTGGTACATGACCATAAACAATGTGTTAGGGTGCCTGTATCAGTTTTGCATTTAAGACACTGAGGGGAAGAGGAAGTGGGGCTAAAAGCATGTCTGCGATTTGGGGATATATGCAATCTGTGTATTATTCTTAATTGGATTGCTCTAGTACGGTTACATATAGATATTGTTTTTGCATATCTCCAAATGTCCTCCCACATCTCTTCGTCAATAGTAACAGACAATTCTTTCTCCCACACTTGTTTCACCCTCTGTGTGTTGACAGCAGAAAAGGACCTTAAAGTATCATAAAACAGACTTACAGACATTTTCCTTTGTGGGAAAAAAGCATTCTTTCAATGACAGACACATCAGGGTTACCAATTAAGGTGGTGCTCTTCAGAATATAATGTCTTACTTGTAGGAAGCGGAAAAAGTCCTGCTTTGGGAGTCGATATTTCTCGACCATCTGCTCAAATGACAACAAAATCTTATCAGCAAATAAGTCATTTAGCCTGCGTATGCCCTTATTAAGCCATAAGTTAAAGCCAGCATCCAGCAATCCTGGACTGAAATCTGGGTTGTTAAGAATTGGGGTAAGAGCAGAGGTTAGTTTGGACCTTCCCAGGAAGCGTTGAACTGACCTCCATACTTTGAGTGTGTTAAGTGTAATGGGATTATTGCAGTGATCTTCTACAGACTTGAAACTTCTGAAAAATAAAAGATCCTGTAAGGGGTATTTTGAAAGAGAAGTCTCAATGTCTAACCAAATAGAGGAGTCATCATTTGTGATCCAGTCAGAAATATAACAAAGGTGGGCACACCATTGATAGAACCTGATATTGGGCAGGTCCAAGCCGCCCATAGAACTTGGCAGCTGCAATATTGCCATCTTAAGTCTTGGCTTGCGTTTACTCCATATAAAGGAACTTAGCCATCCATTTACATCCTTTATTACCTTATTGGAGAGTAATACTGGGATCATTTGGATTGGGTAAAGTAGTCTAGGTAAAATGTTCATTTTCAAGAGGGATATTCTAGCCTTTACTCCTATTAACATGTCATTTTAAATGGTTAATCGGTCATGAATGTACAATTAAAGTGTTCCGAGGAGCACTCAGGATTTACTGCTTTATATTTATGTGATATGGGTATTTTTCAGGGTTTTGCGGGTATGAAAATGCCATTTTTTTATGTTTTATTTTTTTATTTAATTAGGCAAGTCAGTGACTTGAACAAATTCTTATTTACAATGACGGTCTACTGGGGAACAGTGGGTTAACTGCCTTGTTCAGGGGCAGAACAATAGATTTGAACCTTGGTAGCTCCAGGATTTGATCCAGCAAACTTTCGGTTACTGGCCCAACACTCTAACCACTAGGCTACCTGCCTCCCCTACACTCTAACCACTAGGCTACCTGCCTCCCCTACACTCTAACCACTAGGCTACCTGCCTCCCCTACACTCTAACCACTAGGCTACCTGCCTCCCCTACACTCTAACCACTAGGCTACCTGCCTCCCCTACACTCTAACCACTAGGCTACCTGCCTCCCCTACACTCTAACCACTAGGTTACCTGCCTCCCCTACACTCTAACCACTAGGCTACCTGCCTCCCCTACACTCTAACCACTAGGTTACCTGCCTCCCCTACACTCTAACCACTAGGCTACCTGCCTCCCTACACTCTAACCACTAGGCTACCTGCCTCCCCTACACTCTAACCACTAGGCTACCTGCCTCCCCTACACTCTAACCACTAGGTTACCTGCCTCCCCTACACTCTAACCACTAGGTTACCTGCCTCCCCTACACTCTAACCACTAGGCTACCTGCCTCCCCTACACTCTAACCACTAGGTTACCTGCCTCCCCTACACTCTAACCACTAGGTTACCTGCCTCCCCTACACTCTAACCACTAGGCTACCTGCCTCCCTACACTCTAACCACTAGGCTACCTGCCGCCCCTACACTCTAACCACTAGGCTACCTGCCTCCCCTACACTCTAACCACTAGGCTACCTGCCTCCCCTACACTCTAACCACTAGGCTACCTGCCTCCCCTACACTCTAACCACTAGGCTACCTGCCTCCCTACACTCTAACCACTAGGCTACCTGCCTCCCCTACACTCTAACCACTAGGCTACCTGCCTCCCCTACACTCTAACCACTAGGCTACCTGCCTCCCCTACACTCTAACCACTAGGCTACCTGCCTCCCCTACACTCTAACCACTAGGCTACCTGCCTCCCCTACACTCTAACCACTAGGCTACCTGCCTCCCCTACACTCTAACCACTAGGCTACCTGCCTCCCCTACACTCTAACCACTAGGCTACCTGCCTCCCCTACACTCTAACCACTAGGCTACCTGCCTCCCCTACACTCTAACCACTAGGCTACCTGCCTCCCCTACACTCTAACCACTAGGCTACCTGCCTCCCTACACTCTAACCACTAGGCTACCTGCTGCCCCAACACTCTAACCACTAGGCTACCTGCCTCCCCTACACTCTAACCACTAGGCTACCTGCTGCCCCAACACTCTAACCACTAGGCTACCTGCCTCCCCAACACTCTAACCACTAGGTTACCTGCCTCCCTACACTCTAACCACTAGGCTACCTGCCTCCCCTACACTCTAACCACTAGGCTACCTGCTGCCCCAACACTCTAACCACTAGGCTACCTGCCTCCCCTACACTCTAACCACTAGGCTACCTGCCTCCCCTACACTCTAACCACTAGGCTACCTGCCTCCCTACACTCTAACCACTAGGCTACCTGCCTCCCTACACTCTAACCACTAGGCTACCTGCCTCCCTACACTCTAACCACTAGGCTACCTGCCTCCCCTACTACACTCTAACCACTAGGCTACCTGCCGCCCCTACACTCTAACCACTAGGCTACCTGCCTCCCTACTACACTCTAACCACTAGGCTACCTGCCTCCCCTACACTCTAACCACTAGGCTACCTGCCGCCTCTACACTCTAACCACTAGGCTACCTGCCTCCCCTACACTCTAACCACTAGGCTACCTGCCGCCCTACACTCTAACCACTAGGCTACCTGCCTCCCCTACACTCTAACCACTAGGCTACCTGCCTCCCCTACACTCTAACCACTAGGCTACCTGCCTCCCTACACTCTAACCACTAGGCTACCTGCCTCCCTACACTCTAACCACTAGGCTACCTGCCTCCCCTACACTCTAACCACTAGGCTACCTGCCTCCCCTACACTCTAACCACTAGGCTACCTGCCTCCCTAACCACTACACTCTAACCACTAGGCTACCTGCCTCCCCTACACTCTAACCACTAGGCTACCTGCCTCCCCTACACTCTAACCACTAGGCTACCTGCCTCCCTACACTCTAACCACTAGGCTACCTGCCTCCCCTACACTCTAACCACTAGGCTACCTGCCTCCCCTACACTCTAACCACTAGGCTACCTGCCTCCCTACACTCTAACCACTAGGCTACCTGCCTCCCCTACACTCTAACCACTAGGCTACCTGCCTCCCTACACTCTAACCACTAGGCTACCTGCCTCCCTACACTCTAACCACTAGGCTACCTGCCTCCCCTACACTCTAACCACTAGGCTACCTGCCTCCCTACACTCTAACCACTAGGCTACCTGCCTCCCCTACACTCTAACCACTAGGCTACCTGCCTCCCCTACACTCTAACCACTAGGCTACCTGCCTCCCCTACACTCTAACCACTAGGCTACCTGCCTCCCCTACACTCTAACCACTAGGCTACCTGCCTCCCCTACACTCTAACCACTAGGCTACCTGCCTCCCCCCTACACTCTAACCACTAGGCTACCTGCCTCCCCTACACTCTAACCACTAGGCTGCCTGCCTCCCCTACACTCTAACCACTAGGCTACCTACCACCCCTACACTCTAACCACTAGGCTACCTGCCTCCCCTACACTCTAACCACTAGGATACCTGCCTCCCCTCCACTCTAACCACTAGGCTACCTGCCTCCCCTCCACTCTAACCACTAGGCTACCTGCCCACACGTACACTCTAACCACTAGGCTACCTGCCTCCCTACACTCTAACCACTAGGCTACCTGCCTCCCCTACACTCTAACCACTAGGCTACCTGCCTCCCCTACACTCTAACCACTAGGCTACCTGCCTCCCCTACACTCTAACCACTAGGCTACCTGCCTCCCCTACACTCTAACCACTAGGCTACCTGCCTCCCTACACTCTAACCACTAGGCTACCTGCCGCCCTACACTCTAACCACTAGGCTACCTGCCGCCCCTACACTCTAACCACTAGGCTACCTGCCGCCCTACACTCTAACCACTAGGCTACCTGCCGCCCCTACACTCTAACCACTAGGCTACCTGCCTCCCCTACACTCTAACCACTAGGCTACCTGCCTCCCCTACACTCTAACCACTAGGCTACCTGCCGCCCTACACTCTAACCACTAGGCTACCTGCCTCCCCTACACTCTAACCACTAGGCTACCTGCCTCCCCAACACTCTAACCACTAGGCTACCTGCCTCCCCTACACTCTAACCACTAGGCTACCTGCCTCCCTACACTCTAACCACTAGGCTACCTGCCTCCCTACACTCTAACCACTAGGCTACCTGCCTCCCCTACACTCTAACCACTAGGCTACCTGCCTCCCTACACTCTAACCACTAGGCTACCTGCCTCCCCTACACTCTAACCACTAGGCTACCTGCCTCCCCTACACTCTAACCACTAGGCTACCTGCCGCCCCTACACTCTAACCACTAGGCTACCTGCCTCCCTACACTCTAACCACTAGGCTACCTGCCTCCCTACACTCTAACCACTAGGCTACCTGCCTCCCCTACACT
>NW_024605819.1:0-5651 GCF_018296145.1 Oncorhynchus tshawytscha | reverse complement strand
GACTGTCTCTATTATATTATGACAGACCAGCTAGATCTACTGTCTCTATTAAAATATGACAGACCAGCTAGATCTACTGTCTCTATTATATTATGACAGACCAGCTAGATCTACTGTCTCTATTATATTATGACAGACCAGCTAGATCTACTGTCTCTATTATAGACAGACCAGCTAGATCTACTGTCTCTATGTCTCTATTATTATGACAGACCAGCTAGATCTACTGTCTCTATTATATTATGACAGACCAGCTAGATCTACTGTCTCTATTAAAATATGACAGATCCGCTAGATCTACTGTCTCAATTATATTATGACAGACCAGCTAGATCTACTGTCTCAATTATAATATGACAGACCAGCCAGAAATACTGTCTCTATTATATTATGACAGACCAGCTAGATCTATTCTCTCTATTATAATATGACAGACCAGCTATATCTACTGTCTCTATGTCTCTATTATATTATGACAGACCAGCTAGATCGACTGTCTCTATTATATTATGACAAACCAGCTAGATCTACTGTTTCTATTATAATATGACAGACCAGCTAGATCTACTGTCTCTAGTATATAATGACAGACCAGCTATATCTACCGTCTCAATTATAATATGACAGACCAGCTAGATCGACTGTCTAAATGTCTCCATTATATTATGACAGACCAGCTAGATCTACTGTCTCTATTATATTATGACAGACCAGCTAGATCTACTGTCTCTATTATAATATGACAGACCAGCTAGATCTACTGTCTCTATTATATTATGACAGACCAGCTAGATCTACTGTCTCTATTATATTTTGACAGACCAGCTAGATCTACTGTCTCTATTATATTATGACAGACCAGCTAGATCTACTGTCTCTATTATATTATGACAGACCAGCTAGATCTACTGTCTCTATTATATTTTGACAGACCAGCTAGATCTACTGTCTCTATTCTATTTTGACAGACCAGCTAGGTCTACTGTCTCTATTATATTATGACAGACCAGCTAGATCTACTGTCTCTATGATATTTTGACAGACCAGCTAGATCTACTGTCTCTATTATAATATGACAGACCAGCTAGATCTACTGTCTCTATTATAATATGACAGACCAGCTAGATTGACTGTCTCTATTATATTATGACAGACCAGCTAGATCTACTGTCTCTATTAAAATATGACAGACCAGCTAGATCTACTGTCTCTATTATAATATGACAGACCAGCTAGATCTACTGTCTCTATTATATTATGACAGACCAGCTAGATCTACTGTCTCTATTATATTATGACAGACCAGCTAGATCTACTGTCTCTATTATATTATGACAGACCAGCTAGATCTACTGTCTCTATTATAAATATGACAGACCAGCTAGATCTACTGTCTCTATTATATTATGACAGACCAGCTAGATCTACTGTCTCTATTATAATATGACAGACCAGCTAGATCTACTGTCTCTATTATATTATGACAGACCAGCTAGATCTACTGTCTCTATTATATATGACAGACCAGCTAGATCTACTGTCTCTATTATATAATATGACAGACCAGCTAGATCTACTGTCTCTATTATATTATGACAGACCAGCTAGATCTACTGTCTCTATTATATTATGACAGACCAGCTAGATCTACTGTCTCTATTATATTATGACAGACCAGCTAGATCTACTGTCTCTATTATATATATGACAGACCAGCTAGATCTACTGTCTCTATTATATTATGACAGACCAGCTAGATCTACTGTCTCTATTATAATATGACAGACCAGCTAGATCTACTGTCTCTATTATAATATGACAGACCAGCTAGATCTACTGTCTCTATTATAATATGACAGACCAGCTAGATCTACTGTCTCTATTATATTATGACAGACCAGCTAGATCTACTGTCTCTATTATAATATGACAGACCAGCTAGATCTACTGTCTCTATTATATATGACAGACCAGCTAGATCTACTGTCTCTATTATAATATGACAGACCAGCTAGATCTACTGTCTCTATTATATTATGACAGACCAGCTAGATCTACTGTCTCTATTATATTATGACAGACCAGCTAGATCTACTGTCTCTATTATATTATGACAGACCAGCTAGATCTACTGTCTCTATTATATTATGACAGACCAGCTAGATCTACTGTCTCTATTATAATATGACAGACCAGCTAGATCTACTGTCTCTATTATATTATGACAGACCAGCTAGATCTACTGTCTCTATTATAATATGACAGACCAGCTAGATCTACTGTCTCTATTATATTATGACAGACCAGCTAGATCTACTGTCTCTATTATATTATGACAGACCAGCTAGATCTACTGTCTCTATTATATTATGACAGACCAGCTAGATCTACTGTCTCTATTATATTATGACAGACCAGCTAGATCTACTGTCTCTATTATATTATGACAGACCAGCTAGATCTACTGTCTCTATTATATTATGACAGACCAGCTAGATCTACTGTCTCTATTATAATATGACAGACCAGCTAGATCTACTGTCTCTATTATATTATGACAGACCAGCTAGATCTACTGTCTCTATTATATTATGACAGACCAGCTAGATCTACTGTCTCTATTATAAAATGACAGACCAGCTAGATCTACTGTCTCTATTATATTATGACAGACCAGCTAGATCTACTGTCTATTATATTTTGACAGACCAGCTAGATCTACTGTCTCTATTATATTATGACAGACCAGCTAGATCTACTGTCTCTATTATATTATGACAGACCAGCTAGATCTACTGTCTCTATTATATTATGACAGACCAGCTAGATCTACTGTCTCTATTATATTATGACAGACCAGCAAGATCTACTGTGTCTTATATTATGACAGACCAGCTAGATCTACTGTCTCTATTATATTATGACAGACCAGCTAGATCTACTGTCTCTATTATAATATGACAGACCAGCTAGATCTACTGTCTCTATTATAATATGACAGACCAGCTAGATCTACTGTCTCTATTATATTATGACAGACCAGCTAGATCTACTGTCTCTATTATATTATGACAGACCAGCTAGATCTACTGTCTCTATTATAATATGACAGACCAGCTAGATCTACTGTCTCTATTATATTATGACAGACCAGCTAGATCTACTGTCTCTATTATATTATGACAGACCAGCTAGATCTACTGTCTCTATTATATTATGACAGACCAGCTAGATCTACTGTCTCTATTATATTATGACAGACCAGCTAGATCTACTGTCTCTATTATATTATGACAGACCAGCTAGATCTACTGTCTCTATTATAATATGACAGACCAGCTAGATCTACTGTCTCTATTATATTATGACAGACCAGCTAGATCTACTGTCTCTATTATAATATGACAGACCAGCTAGATCTACTGTCTCTATTATATTATGACAGACCAGCTAGATCTACTGTCTCTATTATATTATGACAGACCAGCTAGATCTACTGTCTCTATTATATTTTGACAGACCAGCTAGATCTACTGTCTCTATTATATTATGACAGACCAGCTAGATCTACTGTCTCTATTATATTATGACAGACCAGCTAGATCTACTGTCTCTATTATATTATGACAGACCAGCTAGATCTACTGTCTCTATTATAATATGACAGACCAGCTAGATCTACTGTCTCTTTATAATATGACAGACCAGCTAGATCTACTGTCTCTATTATAATATGACAGACCAGCTAGATCTACTGTCACTATTATATTTTGACAGACCAGCTTGATCTACTGTCTCATTATAATTATGACAGACCAGCTAGATCTACTGCCTCTATTATATTATGACAGACCAGCTAGATCTACTGTCTCTATTATATTATGACAGACCAGCTAGATCTACTGTCTCTATTATAATATGACAGACCAGCTAGATCTACTGTCTTTTTAATGATGTTACAAACCAGCTAGATCTACTGTCTCTCTTATATTATGACAGACCAGCTAGATCTACTGTCTCTATTATAATATGACAGACCAGCTAGATCTACTGTCTCTATTATATTATGACAGACCAGCTAGATCTACTCTCTCTATTATAATATGACAGACCAGCTAGATCTACTGTCTCTATGTCTCTATTATATTATGACAGACCAGCTAGATCTAATGTATCTATTAAAATATGACAGACCAGCTAGATCTACTGTCTCCATTATTTTATGACAGACCAGCTAGATCTACTGTCTCTATTATATTATGACAGACCAGCTAGATCTACTGTCTCTATTATAATATGACAGACCAGCTAGATCTACTGTCTCTATTATATAATGACAGACCAGCTAGATCTACTGTCTCAATTATAATATGACAGACCAGCTAGATCTACTGTCTCTATTATATTATGACAGACCAGCTAGATCTACTGTCTCTATTATATTATGACAGACCAACTAGATCTACTGTCTCTATTATATAATGACAGACCAGGTAGATCTACTGCCTCTATTATTTAATGACAGACAAGCTATATCTACTGTCTCAATTATAATATGACAGACCCGCTAGATCTAATGTCTCTATTATATTATGAGAGACCAGCTAGATCTACTCTATCATATTATGACAGACCAGCTAGATCTACTGTCTCTATTATATTATGACAAACCAGCTAGATCTACTGTCTCTATTATATTATGACAGTTCAGCAGGATCTACTGTCTTTATTATATTATGACAGACCAGCTAGATCTACTGTCTCTATTATAATATGACAGACAAGTTTGATCTACTGTCTCTATTCTAATATGACAGACCAGCTAGATCTACTGTCTCTATTATATTATTGACAGACCAGCTAGATCTACTGTCTCTATTATTATGACATGCCAGCTAGATCTACTGTCTCTATTATAATATGACAGACCAGCAAGATCTACTGTCTCTATTATAACATGAATGACAGGACCAGCTAGATCTACTGTCTCTATTATAATATGACAGACCAGCTAGATCTACTGTCTCTATAATAATATGACAGACCAGCTAGATCTACTGTCTCTATTATAATATTGTTGAAAGACCAGCTAGATCTACTGTCTCTATTATATTTTGACAGACCAGCTTGGATCTACTATCTCTATTATTTTATGACATGCCAGCTAGATCTACTGTCTCTATTATAATATGACAGACCAGCTAGATCTACTGTCTCTATTATATTATGACAGACCAGCAAGATCTACTGTCTCGATTATAATATGACAGACCAGCTAGATCTACTGTCTTTTTAATAATGTTAAAACCAGCTAGATCTACTGTCTCTATTATATTATGACAGACCAGCTAGATCTACTGTCTCTATTATATTTTGACAGACCAGCTTGATCTACTATCTCTATTATTTTATGACATGCAAGCTAGATCTACTGTCTCTATTATAATATGACAGACCAGCTAGATCTACTGTCTCTATTATATTATGACAGACCAGCTCGATCTACTGTCTCTATTATAATATGACAGACCAGCTAGATCTACTGTCTTTTTAATGATGTTACAAACCAGCTAGATCTACTGTCTCTATTATATTATGACAGACCAGCTAGATCTACTGTCTCTATTATAATATGACAGACCAGCTAGATC
>NW_024605818.1:0-5648 GCF_018296145.1 Oncorhynchus tshawytscha | reverse complement strand
TCCCCAACGCTCTAGGCGACCAGTTTTGATAGCCTTTAGCCGCACCCTCATATTACTCCTTCTCTGTTCCGCGGGTGATGTGGAGGTAAACCCAGGCCCTGCATGTCCCCAGGCTCCTCATTTGTTGACTTCTGTGATCGTAAAAAGCCTTGGTTTCATGCATGTCAACATCAGAAGCCTCCTCCTAAGTTTGTTTTACTCACTGCTCTAGCACACTCTGCTAACCCTGATGTCCTTGCTGTGTCTGAATCCTGGCTCAGGAAGGCCACCAAAAATTCAGAGATTTCCATACCCAACTATAACATCTTCCGTCAAGATAGATCTGCCAAAGGGGGAGGAGTTGCAGTCTACTGTAGAGATAGCCTGCAAAGTAATGTCATACTTTCCAGGTCCATACCCAAACAGTTCGAACTACTAATTTTGAAAATTACTCTTCCAGAAATAAGTCTCTCACTGTTGCCGCCTGCTACCGACCCCCTCAGCTCCCAGCTGTGCCCTGACACCATTTGTGAATTGATCGCCCCCATCTAGCCTCAGAGTTTGTTCTGTTAGGTGACCTAAACTGGGATATGCTTAACACCCCGCCAGTCCTACAATCTAAGCTAGATGCCCTCAATCTCACACAAATCATCAAGGAACCCACCAGGTACAACCCTAACTCTGTAAACAAGGGCACCCTCATAGACGTCATCCTGACCAACTGGCCCTCCAAATACACCTCTGCTGTCTTCAACCAGGATCTCAGCGATCACTGCCTCATTGCCTGTATCCGCTACGGAGCCGCAGTCAAACGACCACCCCTCATCACGGTCAAACGCTCCCTAAAACACTTCTGTGAGCAGGCCTTTCTAATCGACCTGGCCCGTGTATCCTGGAAGGACATCGACCTCATCCCGTCAGTTGAGGATGCCTGGTCATTCTTTAAAAGTAACTTCCTCACCATTTTAGATAAGCATGCTCCGTTCAAAAATGCAGAACTAAGAACAGATACAGTCCTTGGTTCACCCCAGACCTGACTGCCCTCGACCAGCACAAAAACATCCTGTGGCGGACTGCAATAGCATCGAATAGTCCCCGTGATATGCAACTGTTCAGGGAAGTCCGGAACCAATACACGCAGTCAGTCAGGAAAGCTAAGGCCAGCTTCTTCAGGCAGAAGTTTGCATCCTGTAGCTCCAACTCCAAAAAGTTCTGGGACACTGTGAAGTCCATGGAGAACAAGAGCACCTCCTCCCAGCTGCCCACTGCACTGAGGCTAGGTAACACGGTCACCACCGATAAATCCATGATTATCGAAAACTTCAATAAGCATTTCTCAACGGCTGGCCATGCCTTCCGCCTGGCAACTCCAACCTCGGCCAACAGCTCCTCCCCCGGCAGCTCCTCGCCCAAGCCTCTCCAAGTTCTCCTTTACCCAAATCCAGATAGCAGATGTTCTGAAAGAGCTGCAAAACCTGGACCCGTACAAATCAGCTGGGCTTGACAATCTGGACCCCTATTTCTGAAACTATCCGCCGCCATTGTCGCAACCCCTATTACCAGCCTGTTCAACCTCTCTTTCATATCGTCTGAGATCCCCAAGGATTGGAAAGCTGCCGCAGTCATCCCCCTCTTCAAAGGGGGAGACACCCTGGACCCAAACTGTTACAGACCTATATCCATCCTGCCCTGCCTATCTAAGGTCTTCGAAAGCCAAGTCAACAAACAGGTCACTGACCATCTCGAATCCCACCGTACCTTCTCCGCTGTGCAATCTGGCTTCCGAGCCGGTCACGGGTGCACCTCAGCCACACTCAAGGTACTAAACGATATCATAACCGCCATCGATAAAAGACAGTACTGTGCAGCCGTCTTCATCGACCTTGCCAAGGCTTTCGACTCTGTCAATCACCATATTCTCATCGGCAGACTCAGTAGCCTCGGTTTTCGGATGACTGCCTTGCCTGGTTCACCAATTACTTTGCAGACAGAGTTCAGTGTGTCAAATCGGAGGGCATGCTGTCCGGTCCTCTGGCAGTCTCTATGGGGTACCACAGGGTTCAATTCTCGGGCCGACTCTTTTCTCTGTGTATATCAATGATGTTGCTCTTGCTGCGGGCGATTCCCTGATCCACCTCTACGCAGACGACACCATTCTATATACTTTCGGCCCGTCATTGGACACTGTGCTATCTAACCTCCAAACAAGCTTCAATGCCATACAACACTCCTTCCGTGGCCTCCAACTCCTCTTAAACGCTAGTAAAACCAAATGCATGCTTTTCAACCGATCGCTGCCTGCACCCGCATGCCCGACTAGCATCACCACCCTGGATGGTTCCGACCTTGAATATGTGGACATCTATAAGTACCTAGGTGTCTGGCTAGACTGCAAACTCTCCTTCCAGACTCATATCAAACACCTCCAATCAAAATCAAATCAAGAGTCGGCTTTCTATTCCGCAACAAAGCCTCCTTCACTCACGCCGCCAAGCTTACCCTAGTAAAACTGACTATCCTACCAATCCTCGACTTCGGCGATGTCATCTACAAAATGGCTTCCAACACTCTACTCAGCAAACTGGATGCAGTATATCACAGTGCCATCCGTTTTGTCACTAAAGCACCTTATACCACCCACCACTGCGACTTGTATGCTCTAGTCGGCTGGCCCTCGCTACATATTCGTCGCCAGACCCACTGGCTCCAGGTCATCTACAAGTCCATGCTAGGTAAAGCTCCGCCTTATCTCAGTTCACTGGTCACGATGGCAACACCCATCCGTAGCACGCGCTCCAGCAGGTGTATCTCACTGATCATCCCTAAAGCCAACACCTCATTTGGCCGCCTTCGTTCCAGTACTCTGCTGCCTGTGACTGGAACGAATTGCAAAATCGCTGAAGTTGGAGACTTTTATCTCCCTCACCAACTTCAAACATCAGCTATCTGAGCAGCTAACCGATCGCTGCAGCTGTACATAGTCTATTGGTAAATAGCCCACCCATTTTCACCTACCTCATCCCCATACTGTTTTTATTTATTTACTTTTCTGCTCTTTTGCACACCAATATCTCTACCTGTACATGACCATCTGATCATATATCACTCCAGTGTTAATCTGCAAAATTGTAACTATTCGTCTACCTCCTCATGCCTTTTGCACACATTGTACATTGTATATAGACTCCCCCTTTGTTTTCTACTGTGTTATTGACTTGTTAATTTGTTTATTCCATGTGTAACTCTGTGTTGTCTGCTCACACTGCTATGCTTTATCTTGGCCAGGTCGCAGTTGTAAATGAGAACTTGTTCTCAACTAGCCTACCTGGTTAAATAAAGGTGAAATAAAATAAAATAAAAAATATCTCAAAGTGCTGTACAGAAACCCAGCCTAAAACCCCAAACAGCAAGCAATGCAGGTGTAGAAGCACGGTGGCTGGGAAAAACTCCCTAGAAAGGCCAGAACCTAGGAAGAAACCTAGAGAGGAACCAGGCTATGTGGGGTGGCCAGTCCTCTTCTGGCTGTGCCGGGTGGAGATTATAACAGAACATGGCCAAGATGTTCAAATACTCATAAATGACCAGCAGGGTCAGATAATAATAAGGCAGAACAGTTGAAACTGGAGCAGCAGCACGGCCAGGTGGACTGGGGACAGCAAGGAGTCATCATGTCAGGTATTCCTGGGGCATGGTCCTAGGGCTCAGGTCCTCAGAGAGAGAGAGAGAGAAAGAGAGAAAGAGAGAATTAGAGAACGCACACCTAGATTCACACAGGACACCGAATAGGACAGGAGAGGTACTACAAAGGTGCTTCAACAAATTACTGAGTAAAGGGTCTGAAGACTAATGTAACTGTGATACTTCTGTCATTATTTTTTATTATAAATGAGAAAAAAATGCAATTTAATAAACAATTTAATCCATTTTAGAATAAGGCTGTAACGTAACAAACTGTGGATAAAGTCAAGGGGTCTAAGTACTTTCCAGAAGGCACTGTGTAGTGTTGTTGTGTTCAGTTATTTTATTGTTAAAAGGTAGATGATGTAAGACCCTGGCAATGAGATTCATATGGTTTATTTAGATAGAATTGTCAAGGCAGCTTTTTCTCTGTAAACAAACACCCAAAGGAATGTGCTTACATCATCACATGGTGCATAGAATATGCATTTAACAGTAAGAGATCACATGTTGTGGAAGGATGCTATGTAGTGTCTGTTGACCTCTCTGACAATACACTGTTGTTATCTCCGTCTCAGACACATGCCAGTGGAGCTCTACTCAATTAGAGCTCTGGAAAGAGAGAACTGATTTGACATGCTGTTCTATTGAATCTGTTTACAGACGTAGCAGAGTGAGCAAAGCAGAACTGTGGAGAGAGGCTGGAGTTTACACCACACGTTGCCATGACAACAACAAAGTAGTCGCTATAAGAAACCGATTGGCACCCAGACTTGTTTTTGCCCCACTGACACAGGCCCGGGCTCTAAGATTGAATTCACATGAAGTGAAAGCGTAGAGGGAATACTGTAATGTTCTAATTTGCGGGGTTCTGACCACTCTGTGTTCCGTGTTGTAGATCCCCATATTCTGAGGTGCTGCCAAGCTCATCCTTGAGAATGTGGTCAGTTCGGAACACTTCCATGGCCCGGATATTGTGGACACAAATGTCAGCGAGAGATCTCTGGTGGCCACGGCTCCCCTCACCAACCTTGCTCTGGCTGTAAGGATGGAACCCTCCCTTCCCAGCCAACTCAAAGGCCTCTACATCATGGGAGACAACACAGAGTGTAAGGGCTATGATTTATTTGCTTCAGGTCAGCGTATCTGGTAAATGAATGGTAAATGTATAGATTAATGGGTGGATTGCCATAGGCTTTAATGAGGAAACACCACAGTGTGTGCGGAGTACAACTTCGACCGCCATCACGGAAGCAGCTTACATCGTCCTGAATAAATGATAAAATACAACCAATACCTTCAACATTGTGATTGATATTTTTGTGTTCTGGTTCCACTCTACAGTCTTGGTGTGATGGCTGGCTGGCTCAGGTGTCAGAGAAGGCTTGCTTCATAGCCCGGATCTTCCGTAACACTATGGAGGAGTCCTACAGCGAGCACTCCCAGGCGCAGATGGTTGACAGTATGGGACTTGTGTCATGTGACTCCTACGCTATGGCGGCGGCAATTGATGACGCCTTCGTCACAGTGAGAGCGACCACATGGCGTGGTGCTCTTTGAACACATTGGGCATGCTGAAGAAGACTCACAAGGCCTTTGTCATGAGGAAGGTGAACATGGAGAGGTTTGAGCAGCTGATGAGCTAACCACTAAACTGTAGAACTAAACTAACAGCTGTTTGATGATCATGACCACTCTATGGGACCGTAACCAGGGAACAGTGACAACTCTAACCTCACCCAATCACCCCAAGACCATTACTTAAGCACACCATAATCCCTCCTTAACAGAAACATTACAACAGTGGCCCCCACTCACACAGCTGATTAGAGAACAGAGACTCAACTAGTTAAAGAGATTGAAGAGGACATTAAGCACTTAAAAATTCGTAACATATCATACGAATTGCAGGAAAACATTATTTTTTTTACAAAACCTCTCTACCATCACTTTAAGAAGGAACATATTTTCATGTCTTTGTATTTGATCTT
>NW_024605817.1:0-5646 GCF_018296145.1 Oncorhynchus tshawytscha | reverse complement strand
GGTCTGGGACAGGTCAGGGTTCCATAGCCGCAGGCAGAACAGTTGAAACTGGAGCAACAGGGCCAGGTGGACTGGGGACAGCAAGGAGTTATCATGCCAGGTAGTCCTGAGGCTTGGTCCTAGTGCTCAGGTCCTCAGAGAGAGAGAGAGAGAGAGAGAGAGAGAGAGAGAGAGAGAGAGAGAGAGAGAGAGAGAGAGAGAGAGAGAGAGAGAGAGAGAGAGAGAGAGAGAGAGAGAGAGAGAGAGAGAGAGAGAGAGAGAGAGAGAGAGAGAGAGAGAGAGAGAGAGAGAGAGAGAGAGAGAGAGAGAGAGAGAGAGAGAGAGAGAGAGAGAGAGAGAGAGAGAGAGAGAGAGAGAGAGAGAGAGAGAGAGAGAGAGAGAGAGAGAGAGAGAGAGAGAGAGAGAGAGAGAGAGAGAGAGAGAGAGAGAGAGAACTTCAATTCACATAGGACACCGGATAAGACAGGAGAAATACTCCAGATATAACAGACTGACCCTAGCCCCCCGACACATAAACTACTGCAACATAAATACTAATATATATAAATATCACATTTTTTAATGTTATTGCGGGTGTAGTGAAATGCTTGTGTTCCTAGCTCCAACTGTCAATGGTGGGTGGAGCTGGTGCATGGAAGTCAGGTGCAGGAGAGCAGAGATGAGTGAACACAAAGTACTTTACTGAGGCAAATAGTAAGACCAGAATGCAACAGCGTCACCAATACCAAATCCCCAAAACAAGTAAGGCAGCACACAGTACCACAAACAAAGTACAAGGTACCGGCTGCCACAAAACACAGGTATACCTAAAACCTGGTGCTAACCAGCCGTAAGCGTGCCAACCTTGACAATAAACAATACCCCACACAGACATGGAGGGAACAGAGGGCTAAATACACATAGTAATTATGAGGAGATGTAAACAAGGTGTGCAGGAAAACAAGACAAAACAAATGGAAAATGAAAGGTGGAGCAGCGATGGCTAGAAGACCTGTGATGTCGACCGCCGAATGCTGCCCAAACAAGCAGAATTGATGGGTCCAATACGTCCTCCACTGGAACCCAGCATCTCTCCTCCGGACCGTATCCCTCCCAGTCCACGAGGTACTGAAAGCCCCTCGCCCGATGCCTCGAATCAAGTATGGAGTGAACGGAGTATGCTGGGACCCCCTCGATGCCCAGAGGGGGCGGAGGAACCTCCCGCACCTCACACGGGTCAGCCACCACCGGCCTGAGGAGAGACACATGGAACGAGGGGTTAATACAGTAATTGGGGGGGAAGCTGTAACCTGTAAGTCACCTCTTTCAGTCTCCTCAGGACTTTAAATGGCCCCACAAACCGCAGACCCAACTTCCGGCAGGGCAGGCGGAAGGGCAGGTTTTGGGTCGAGAGCTAGACCCGATCCCCTGGTGTGAACACCGGGGCCTCACTACGGTGACGGTCTGCGTAGCACGGCCCGCTGAAGGTGAACATGAGCGGCGTCCCATGTCGCCTCCACGCGCCTGAACCAGTCGTCCACCGCAGGAGCCTCGATCTGACTCTGGTGCCAAGGCTCCAAAACCGGCTGGTACCCCAGTACTCACTGGAATGGGGAGAGGTTAGTGGAGGAGTGGCAGAGCGAGTTCTGGGCCATCTCTGCCCAGGGCACGAACGCCGCTCACTTCCCCAGCTAGTCATTGGCATTAAGACCTCAGAAACCTACCCACATCCTGGTTCACTCTCTCCACCTGCCAGTTACTCTCGGGGTGAAAACCCGAGGTAAGGCTGATCGAGACCCCCAGACGTTCCATGAACGCCCTCCAGACCCTCGAAGTGAACTGGGGACCCTGGCCAGACACCATATCCTCAGGCACCCCATAGTGCCGGAAGTGTGCGTAAACAAGGCCTCAGCAGTCGGCAGGACTTAGAAAGCGGTCCACAACATCCAGGATCGTGGTGTTACCCTATGAGGGAGGAGGATCGGTAAGGAAATTCACCGACAGGTGCGACCAAGGCCGTTGTGGAACGGGTAAGGGATGTAGCTTACCTCTGGGCAGGTACCTAGGAGCCTTACACGGGGCGCAGACCGAGCAGGAGAAAACATAAACTCTCACGTCCTTAGCCAACGTGGGCCATCAGTGCTTCCCACTCAGACAGCGCACCGTCCGACCGATGCCTGGATGACCAGAGGAGGGTGACGTGTGGGCCCAATAGATCAGCCGGTCATGGACAGCAGACAGAACGTACAGACGCCCAGCGGGACATTGGAGGGGAGTGGGCTCTGCACATAGCGCCTGCTCAATGTCTGCGTCCAGCTCCCACACTACCGGCGCCACCAGGCAGGAGGCCGGGAGTGTGGGGGTGGGATCCATGGGCCAAAACGGCTTAAAAACATGGCCCACCTTTGCCTGGCGAGTGTTCAGTCTCCTCACTGCCCGGATGTACTCCAGATTGTGGTGGTCAGTCCAGATGAGAAAAGGGTGTTTAGCCCCCTCAAGCCAATGTCTCCACGCCTTCAAAGCATTGACGACAGCCAACAGCTCCCGGTCCCCCACGTCCCCCACGTCAGAGCTTCGGTGGCGTACCCGAGCACTGAGAGAACACTGCTCCTATCCCTGCCTCGGACGTGTCCACCTCCACTATGAACGCCAAAGAGGGATCAGGATGAGCCAGCACGGGACCCGAGGTAAACAGAGCCCTCAGGTGACCAAAAGCACTGCAAACATACCGGTGCCCCCTTCAGCAGTGAGTTAATGGGAGCCGCTACCTGACTAAAACCCTGGATAAACCTCCGGTAGTAATTGGCACACCCTAGAAATCGCTGCACCTCCTTTACCGTGGTGGGAGTCGACCAATTACGCGGTCACTCTCCATCTCCACCCCTGAGGTGGAAATGCGGTATCCTAGGAAGGAGACGGACTGTTGGAAGAACAGGCATTCCTCAGCCTTTGACGTACAGGTCATGCTCCAACAGTCGACCAAGCACCCTGCGCACCAGGGACACATGCTTGTCGCGCGTAGCGGAGTATATCAGAATGTCATCAATATACACCACTACACCCTGCCCGTGCAGGTCCCTGAAAATCTTGTCTACAAAGACTTGGAAGACTGATGGATCAACCCGTACGGCATGACGAGGTACTCATAATGCCCTGAGGTAGTACTGAATGCCGTCTTCCACTCGTCTCCCTCCCGGATACGCACCAGGTTGTAAGCTGAGATCTAGTTCGGCAAAGAAGCGCACCCCGTGCATTGACTCAATCGCTGTGGCTATGAGAGATAGCGGGTAATTGTACCTCACAGTGATCTGGTTTAGGCCTCAATAGTCAATACACGGATGCAGACCTCCCTCCTTCTTCTTCACAAAAAATAAACTCGAGGAGGCGGGTGAAGTGGAGGACCAAATGTACTCCTGACGCAGGGTTTCGGAAACATATGTCTACAGAGTCGCCGTCTCCGCCTGTGACAGGGGATACACGTGACTCCTAGGAAGTGCGGCATCTACCTGGAGATTTATCGCACAGTCCCCCCTACGATGAGGTGGTAATTGAGTCGCCTTCATTTTAGAGAAGGCGAGAGCCAAATTGGCATATTCGGGGGGAATGCGCATGGTGGAGACCTGGTCTGGACTTTCCACCATAGTAGCACCAACGGAAACCCCTAAACACCTCCCTGAGCACTCCCGCGACCACCCCATGAGAGCCCTCTGTTGCCATGAGACAGTGGGGTCATGACAAACTAACCAGGGAACCACTAACCAAGGCCTAGAACCAGGGGAAACGCCACAACGTCACCAACACCAAATGCCCAAAACAAGTAAGTCAGCACACAGAACTACAAACAAAGTACAAAGTACCGGCTGCAAAAAACACAGGTATACATAAAACCTGGCGCTAACCAGCCGGAAGCGTGCCAACCTCGACAATAAACAATACCACACACAGACACCAACAGTGCAGTAATATCAAACAATTCACAACAATACATACAAATTTAAAAGTAAAAGAATGCAATTATGAAATGTATGAATATTAGGATGAGCATTGTCGGAGTGGCATTGACTAAAATACAGGAGAATACAGTATATACATATGGGATGAGTAAAGCAGCATGTAAACATTATTAAAGTGACTAGTGTTATATCATTCAAGTGACCAGTGATTCCTTGTCTATGTAGCAGCCTCTAAGCCTCCAAGGTACATGGTTGAGTAACTGGGTGGTAGCCAGCTAGTGATGGCTATTTAACAGTCTGATGGCCTTAATATAGAAGCTGTTTTTCAGTCTCTCGGTCCCAGCTTTGATGCACCTGTACTAACCTCGCCTTCTGGATGATAGTGGGGTGAACAGACCGTGGCTCGGGTGGTTAAAGTCCTTGATGATCTTTTTGGCCTTTCTGTGACATCGGGCGCTGTAGCCCCCCTAAATGCAACAAAAGTCCAACTTTGGGGGGTCTCTAAATAATGAATATTTAACCATTCTCCTATATGTGTAAAATGTAGTGGTAAATATGTTTTACATTGGTAAATATGAAAATAAAAGCTTCCAAATGAAACGAACACCCCAGGTACTGCTGCAATGTTCCTATGACAACTTTTTTCACGGGAAAACAATGAAAGTAGACATAGTTCCGCTTACAGTGCATTTTCCGAGATCTCCAAGATCCATGATTCGTACAGGGTTTAAGTTCAATGTTCTATTTCAATTGTTAAATGATAACAACTCATCAATAATAACAAATAAAACTGTCATAAATGTCATTCATGTAAGGAAAGAAAGGTAGTGTTTTATGTCACACGATCTCCAAGCATTAATTATGGACAACTCATAAACTTGGGTGTTAAACATGTTTTGATTCAACCCATGTATTATATTGAATGTAGGATACCTGTTCTGCGTGTGTTCATGTGTGTAAAATTCCCTGGGCTAGGAAGGTAGGCTACTGTCAGTGGTGTAGACCTAGTGGCAGGGGTGTAGACCTAGTGGCAGTGGTGTAGACCTAGTGGCTGTGGTGTAGACCTAGTGGCAGGGGTGTAGACCTAGTGGCTGTGGTGTAGAACTAGTGGCTGTGGTGTAGACCTAGTGGCTGTGGTGTAGACCTAGTGGCAATGGTGTAGACCTAGTGGCTGTGGTGTAGACCTAGTGGCAGGGGTGTAGACCTAGTGGCTGTGGTGCAGACCTAGTGGCTGTGGTGCAGACCTAGTGGCTGTGGTGCAGACCTAGTGGCTGTGGTGTAGACCTAGTGGCTGTGGTGTAGACCTAGTGGCTGTGGTGTAGACTTAGTGGCTGTGGTGTAGACTTAGTGGCTGTGGTGTAGACCTAGTGGCTTTGGTGTAGACCTAGTGGCAGGGGTGTAGACCTAGTGGCTGTGGTGTAGACCTAGTGGCTGTGGTGTAGACTTAGTGGCTGTGGTGTAGACTTAGTGGCTGTGGTGTAGACCTAGTGGCAATGGTGTAGACCTAGTGGCTGTGGTGTAGACCTAGTGGCAGGGGTGTAGACCTAGTGGCTGTGGTGCAGACCTAGTGGCTGTGGTGCAGACCTAGTGGCTGTGGTGTAGACCTAGTGGCTGTGGTGTAGACCTAGTGGCTGTGGTGTAGACCTAGTGGCTGTGGTGTAGACATAGTGGCTGTGGTGTAGACTTGGCTGTGGCCTGTGGCTGTGGTGTAGAC
>NW_024605816.1:0-5639 GCF_018296145.1 Oncorhynchus tshawytscha | reverse complement strand
TTCCGGGATAAGCGGGCAGGTGTTAAGAAGTGCGGTTTGGTGGGTCATGTTTCGGCGGAAGCATTACTTGACCTTTGCCTCTCCCAAGCCCGTTGGAAAGTTGCAGCGATGAGACAAGATCATAATCATGAAAAAGGGTGTCAAAAATCTATTTATTAATTTAGTCTGATCAGTGGAACAATTCTCATTCTTAACAGTGGACTAAATAATAGGGTAATAACCGTCAGCAAGAACACTAGTTATTCCCCACACGTATTTTATTCCACTTCTTCCCAATTTTCCCAGTGTAATCACATATTTGAAATCTGATATGCCTACTTGTGTCTTTGAAAATGAATGATATGAAGCTATGTATTATTGCAACTATTTATTGAAAGTTTTGGATAAGTCTTACAAAAAAAGCATTGGATATGAAATGCTCAAGGAATCAAATATAATTTGACATTTTAGTATTGTGCACAAGCTAGGCAGTAAGTAGGGGGACTCGACTCATAAACACATCATATTTTGTCTATGTCGAGTAAGATGATGGCAAGGATCTTCAACTAGAGGCATAATTACCTTGACTATCCTGTACCCCCGCACATTGACTTGGTACCGGTACCCCCTATATATAGCCTCGTTATTGTTATTTTATTGTGTTACTTTTAATTTTGTAAATATTTTCTAAACTATTTCTTGAACTGCATTGTTGGTTAAGGGCTAGAAGTAAGTAAGCATGTCACGTTAAGGTTTACACCTGTTGTATTCGGGCACATGTGACAAATAAAATTGAATAAGTCGTAAGTAAGTAGCTTTGCACGAGCCTTCCCAGTGGGCAAAACCTGGTTGAAAAGATGTCAGTATTACATATTTTTATGAAGACTTATTCTGGTCACAAACTTGTTGAAAAATTATGTTTTTTTTTACGTCTTTTTACTGAAAAGCACATGATTTTTCTGACCGCCGTAAGACCAGTTGGTCATAATTGCTATATTATGTAGCCTACTGGTCATAGTTAAAACATCATAACCTGGTAACTTGACTACAGTTTATTACCTGCACTCTTAGAAAAAAGGGTTCCAAAGGGTTCTACAGCTGTCCCCATAGAAGAACCCATTTTGGTTCCAGAGAGAATACTTTTTAGTTTCCATGTAGAACCCTCTGTGGAAAGGGTTCTACCTGGAACCAAACAGGGTTCTCCTATGGGCACAGCTGAATAACTACTTTAGATTTTAGATAGAAAAAAAGGTGCTAAGAGTGTACTGTAACAATTATTGCAGAGAATAAAGTTGGATATTGAAAATATTGTTAATTACATTTCTATTTGTTTCCATAATCAACAATTAAAGTTAATCTGCAACACAGTCTTACATTTAAAATAGATCAAGCAACGGCAAAAACCAAAATATTTTTTCACACATCTGCATACAGTAATTGTTTCATAATTTGCCCACAGCAATTGCATGCATATAAATACTGGGAATATATAAAGACCCAATGTTTATGATAAATAAGAGTGGTGATATGGGGTAGATCCTCATCAAGGACCTCTGAGCACAGAAGGCGATCAGGAGTGTCGTGGCCCTCTTGAAGAGTCGTGTGATGGGTTTGATATGCAGTGAAGAGAATCAGCGCATTACAACTTTATCCATTTGAAAAGTACAAACTAGAAAAGGACATTCTTGAAGAAACTTCGTGGACTCAGCTGGATAAAAAGTATTTCCAACTACTTCAATCATTTTGTGGCAGTTGTAGCTTAGATGTCTTTAAAAAATAGTACCTTGCTCATATACTTTACAGTTGAAGTCAGAAGTTTACATACACCTTAGCCAAATACATTTAAACTCAGTTTTTCACAATTTCTGACATTTAATCCTAGTAAAAATTCCCTGTCTTAGGTAAGTTAGGATCACCAATTTATTTTAAGAATGTGAAATGTCAGAATAATAGCAGAAAATTATTTATTTCAGCTTTTATTTCTTTCATCACATTCCCAGTGGGTCAGAAGTTTGCATACACTCAATTAGTATTTGGTAGCATTGCCTTTAAATTGTTTTATTTGGGTCAAACGTTTTGGGTAGCCTTCCACAAGCTTCCCACAATAAGTTGGGTGAATTTTGGCCCATTCCTCCTGACAGAGCTGGTGTAACTGAGTCGGATTTGTAGGCCTCCTTGCTCGCACACGCTTTTTCAGTTCTGCCCACTAATTTTCTATGGGATTGAGTCCAATACCTTGACTTTGTTGTCCTTAGACCATTTTGCCACAACTTTGGAAGTATGCTTGGGGTCATTGTCCATTTGGAAGACCCATTTGTGACCAAGCTTTAACTTCCTGGCGGATGTTTTGAGATGTTGCTTCAATATATCCACATACTTTTTCATCCTTATGATGCCATCTATTTTGTGAAGTGCACCAGTCCCTCCTGCAGCAAAGCACCCCACAACATGATGCTGCCACCCCAGTGCTTCACGGATGGGATGGTGTTCTTCGGCTTGCAAGCTTACCCCTTTTTCCTACAAACATAACGATGTTCATTATGGCCAAACAGTTCTATTTTTGTTTCATCAGACCAGGACATTTCTCCAAAATGTATGATCTTTGTCCCCATGTGCAGTCGCAAACCGTAGTCTTGCTTTTTTATGGCGGTTTTGGAGCAGTGGCTTCTTCCTTGCTGAGCGGCCTTTCAGGTTATGTCGATATAGGATTAGTTTTACTGTGGATATAGGTACTTTTGTACCTGTTTCCTCCAGCATCTTCACAAGGTACTTTGCTGTTGTTCTGTGATTGATTTGCACTTTTCGTACCAAAGTACGTTCATCTCTAGGAGACAGAATGCGTCTCCTTCCTGAGCGGTATATGACGGCTGCGTGGTCCCATGGTGTTTATACTTGCGTACTATTGTTTGTACAGATGAGCGTGGTACCTTCAGGCGTTGGGAGATTGTGGACTTGTGGAGGTCTACAATTTTTTTCTGAGGTCTTGGCTGATGATTTCTTTTGATTTTCCCATGATGTCAAGCAAAGAGGCACTCAGTTTGAAGGTAGGCCTTGAAATACATCCACAACTCCAATTGACTCAAATTATGTCAATTAGCCTATCAGAAGCTTCTAAAGCCATGACATCATTTTCTGGAATTTACCAAGCTGTTTAAAGGCACAGTCAACTTAGTGTATGTCAACTTCTGACCCACTGGAATTGTGATACAGTGAATTATAAGTCAAATAATCTGTCTGTAAACAATTGTTGGAAAAATTACTTGTGTCATGCACAAAGTCGATGTCCTAACCGACTTTCCACAACTATAGTTTGTTATTAAGAAATTTGTGGAGTGGTTGAAAAATGAGTTTGAATGACTCCACCTAAGTGTTCCGACTTCAACTGTACATACTTGCGTCCTTCACCAACACAGCTCAGTGGCATATTTCGGGACATTCCAGAGAGCTTGCAACACATCAACCTCCTGGGTTTTCTGGCTTTCATGACACTTACTGTAAGATTATTATAATATTTTTATTTTTACGATTGGCATATTGTGGGCATGCAACACATAACAGTAACGCACAATACAATATCTTTAACAGTCAGAATCTACTAAAAGTGGTAGCAAGGCATATTTGCTCCTTTGTCCCTTCATATTGAAGTGGGACATCAATCTGAAACATTTTAAGAAAGATGAAATCAAAATTAGACAGTAGTTGGATAATGAAAATGCTTAACTCCTCTCTAAATGGTAAAGTTTCTCTTAATCCTAATACATGTTGTAATATTCAAACCACTTTTGATAAACACACCGTTCTATAATCCTGAGGACATTGTCCCAGACAGAGGTTCCCCAATTGAGGACAGCTTGGCAATTAAAGTATGTGTAAAGAGGCAATAAAGAGATAATAAAATATTATATTGTTCAAAAAGTTGTCTGTCATATCATTCCTGCAACAAACATTGTTAGAAATGGATGTAATTTGCAAATCTCTTTATCTTCTCTGCAACTGCACACGTGTGATAGTTTGAATGAGCGACAGAGAAATGGGAGAAACTTTACAGGACTCACCTGGGGGAAAAAAGGCGAGTTAAAATTGTATTTGATTTGCTTTACAATCTTATATTATTAGAAGCTGTGCTATTTCAATTGGATCTACTTACACAAGAGTTCCAAAGGGTAGAACCATTTTTGGTTCCGTGTAGAACCGTTTTAGTTTCCAGGTAGAACCCTCTGTGCAAACGGTTCTACATGGAACCCAAAATAGTTCTACCTGGAACCAAAAAGGGTTCTCCTATGGGGACAGCTACTGTATGATAGCTAGCAAATTAATTAGCTAACTAACGTTAGCCTGCCTAGCTGGAACTTTTGAAGAAGGAAAATGTTTTATTTCTACAATTTCAGAAGCTAACCAAACAAAAACAATTACTTATACGAGACGTGTTTGTGCATTAGTAGCACAATTTCTAACATGGGATGGCTGAGGATTTTAACAAAGCAAATTTGAGGAAAAGGCTGCCGACGTTCTATCAACATATCGACTATAGTGCTTTGAGAGACTAGTCAAGGATCATATCACCTCTACCTTACCTGTCACCCTAGACCAACTTCAATTTGCTTACCACCCCAATAGAGCCACAGAAAATGCAATCGCCATCACACTGCCCTATCCCATCTGGACAAGAGGAATACCTATGTAAGAATGATGTTCATTGACTATAGCTCAGCATTCAACACCATAGTACCCTCAAGCTCATCATTAAGCTTGAGGCCCTGCATCTGAACCCCGCCCTGTGCAACTGGACCCTGGACTTCCTGACGGGCCGCCCCCAGGTGGTGAAGGTAGGAAACAACACCACTTCACTGATCCTCAACACTGGGGTCCCGCAAGGGTGCTTGCTCAACCCCCTCCTGTACTCTCTGTTCACCCATGACTGCGTGGCCAAGTACGCCTCCAACTCAATAACCAAGTTTGCAGACAACACAACATTAGTAGGCTTGATTACCAACAATGACAAGACAGCCTACAGGGAGGAGGTGAGGGCTCTGGGACTGTGGTGCCAGGAAAATAACTGCTCACTCAACATCAACAAAACAAAAGGAGATGATAGTGGACTTCAGGAAACAGCAGAGGAGCACCCCCTATCCACATCGGAGGGACTGCAGTGGAAAAGGTGGAAAGCTTCAAGTTCCTCGTACACATCATTGACACACTGAAATGGTCCACCCACACGGACAGTGTAGTGAAGAAGGCGCAACAATTTGGCTTGGCACTTAAAACCCTCACAAACTTTTACAGATGCACAATTGAGAGCATCCTGTCGGGTTGTATCACTGCTTGGTACGGCAACTGCACAGCCCGCAACCGCAGGCCTCTCAGAGAGTGGTGTGGCCTGCCCAATGCATCACCGGGGGCAAACTACCTGCCCTCCAGGACACCTACAGCACCCGATGTCACAGGAAAGCCAAAAAGATCATCAAGGACAACAACCATCCGAACCACTTCCTGTTCATCCCGCTATCATCAGAAGGCGAGGTCAGTACAGGTGCATTAAAGCTGGGACAGAGAGACTGAAAAACAGCTTCTATCTCAAGGCCATCTGACTGTTAAATAGCCATCACTGCTGCCTATATACATAGACATGAAATCACTGGCCATCTTAAGAAATGGAACAC
>NW_024605815.1:0-5636 GCF_018296145.1 Oncorhynchus tshawytscha | reverse complement strand
AGGGGGAGAGGAGAATAAGTCAACAGAGAAGGGGAGCTGAACTGAGCTGCCGGAGAGGAAGGAAATGACATCACTTTGACGTCAGAACTTGTGTTGATATTCAAGCAGATCCCTTGTTCACCTACAGGTCTCCTGTTCAACTTAGAGGTGTATTGTGGAACATACCGGTATCTACATCATTAAAGGATTTCTCTTTTTATATAGATAGAAATGGAGTAATGGAATTTGACATTGTAACATTGCATAATGTATGTTAATGAGTGATGACACTAACCTGTAAATACTGGTATACTGTACCAGGACAGATATCACCTTATGCCATCACCCATCTGTGTTTATTCATTGGCACTGAGTCAAAGTCAAACCTCAGATGCAGGTGTTCTGAGCCGTGGTCTAATGTTACCATCAGACAGGGTTTTAGTAGAGAACAGGAGGAAGTCTACATCACTGTGTTGGCTGGCTGCACAGTAATAAACTGCACTGTGTTCAGGTCCTCTCAGACTCACTAGATGAAGATAAGCCTCTTTCCCACCGTCTCCACTCACATTGAAGTGCTTTTCAAATGATTTCTCCATGGTTATTGACTTGGTATATGCATAACCAATGAGTTTCATAGCAGTGTCTCCTGCTGACTGTTTGTACCATAGTATCACGTAGTAGTTAGGGATCGTATGGCTGCAGGTGAGTTGAACGTTTCCTCCAGGACCTTCTGTTAGTGCCACAGGCCTCTGATGAACCATGCTACTAAACAACTGCCCTGTGGACACAGCGAGGGAGGGAGAGAGAGGGGAGAGAAGGTGACAGTGAAAGAGAGGAGAGACGGAGAGAGGAGAGAAGGTGAGAAAGATGGAGCAAGAGAAAGGATATTTTATTCAGTTTGATGACATTTGTAGTATCGTTAGGCTTCTCATCGTAAGTGATGTAATACCTGTCACCCAGAGTGGTAGAGCTGCCAGGTGAATCAGAACTCTGAACATCATGATGAAGAAAAAGATAATGATGAAGATGATGAATACGCTGGGGAAGACGATGATGATGTGATATGAGTGTCTCCTGGGTGAAGCTCTGAGGTGAAAGGAGATTGGCTGTTGTAGTAGCATGTTTCCTTCAGGGTGGTGGATAGTGACAGTGTTAGAGGGAGTGTCAGGAAGCCTCAGGACCTCACTGTGAACATGACTGATTACATGATCATGCCAATGAACCCATCAGTCATTAGAACAACTAGAGTTAGAGGTCCCCCTACAGTATGTGATGAGACCATCAGACATTAGAACAACTAGAGTTAGAGGTCCCCCTACAGTATGTGATGAGACCATCAGACATTAGAAGAACTAGAGTTAGAGGTCCCCTACAGTATGTGATGAGACCATCAGACGTTAGAAGAACTAGAGTTAGAGGTCCCCTACAGTATGTGATGAGACCATCAGACATTAGAAGAACTAGAGTTGGAGGTCCCCCTACAGTATGTGATGAGACCATCAGACATTAGAACAACTAGAGTTAGAGGTCCCCTACAGTATGTGATGAGACCATCAGACATTAGAAGAACTAGAGTTAGAGGTCCCCTACAGTATGTGATGAAACCATCAGACATTAGAACAACTAGAGTTAGAGGTCCCCCTACAGTATGTGATGAGACCATCAGACATTAGAAGAACTAGAGTTAGAGGTCCGCCTACAGTATGTGATGAGACCATCAGACATTAGAAGAACTAGAGTTAGAGGTCCCCTACAGTATGTGATGAGACCATCAGACCTTTTTTTTTTTTTTTTTTTTTTTTTTTATTTCACCTTTATTTAACCAGGTAGGCCAGTTGAGAACAAGTTCTCATTTGCAACTGCGACCTGGCCAAGATAAAGCATAGCAGTGTGAGCAGACAACACAGAGTTACACATGGAATAAACAATTAACAAGTCAATAACACAGTAGAAAACAAAGGGGGAGTCTATATACAATGTGTGCAAAAGGCATGAGGAGGTAGGCGAATAATTACAATTTTGCAGATTAACACTGGAGTGATAAATGATCAGATGGTCATGTACAGGTAGAGATATTGGTGTGCAAAAGAGCAAGTAAATAAATAAAAACAGTATGGGGATGAGGTAGGTGAAAATGGGTGGGCTATTTACCAATAGACTATGTACAGCAGCAGCGATCGGTTAGCTGCTCAGATAGCTGATGTTTGAAGTTGGTGAGGGAGATAAAAGTCTCCAACTTCAGCGATTTTTGCAATTCGTTCCAGTCACAGGCAGCAGAGTACTGGAACGAAAGGCGGCCAAATGAGGTGTTGGCTTTAGGGATGATCAGTGAGATACACCTGCTGGAGCGCGTGCTACGGATGGGTGTTGCCATCGTGACCAGTGAACTGAGATAAGGCGGAGCTTTACCTAGCATGGACTTGTAGATGACCTGGAGCCAGTGGGTCTGGCGACGAATATGTAATGAGGGCCAGCCGACTAGAGCATACAGGTCGCAGTGGTGGGTGGTATAAGGTGCTTTAGTGACAAAACGGATGGCACTGTGATAGACTGCATCCAGTTTGCTGAGTAGAGTGTTGGAAGCCATTTTGTAGATGACATCGCCGAAGTCGAGGATCGGAAGGATAGTCAGTTTTACTAGGGTAAGCTTGGCGGCGTGAGTGAAGGAGGCTTTGTTACGGAATAGAAAGCCGACTCTTGATTTGATTTTCGATTGGAGATGTTTGATATGAGTCTGGAAGGAGAGTTTGCAGTCTAGCCAGACACCTAGGTACTTATAGATGTCCACATATTCAAGGTCGGAACCATCCAGGGTGGTGATGCTAGTCGGGCATGCGGGTGCAGGCAGCGATCGGTTGAAAAGCATGCATTTGGTTTTACTAGCGTTTAAGAGCAGTTGGAGGCCACGGAAGGAGTGTTGTATGGCATTGAAGCTTGTTTGGAGGTTGGATAGCACAGTGTCCAATGACGGGCCGAAAGTATATAGAATGGTGTCGTCTGCGTAGAGGTGGATCAGGGAATCGCCCGCAGCAAGAGCAACGTCATTGATATATACAGAGAAAAGAGTCGGCCCGAGAATTGAACCCTGTGGCACCCCCATAGAGACTGCCAGAGGACCGGACAGCATGCCCTCCGATTTGACACACTGAACTCTGTCTGCAAAGTAATTGGTGAACCAGGCAAGGCAGTCATCCGAAAACCGAGGCTACTGAGTCTGCCGATAAGAATATGGTGATTGACAGAGTCGAAAGAACTAGAGTTAGAGGTCCCCCTACAGTATGTGATGAGACCATCAGACATTAGAATAACTAGAGTTAGAGGTCCCCCTACAGTATGTGATGAGACCATCAGACATTAGAATAACTAGAGTTAGAGGTCCCCCTACAGTATGTGATGAAACCATCAGACATTAGAAGAACTAGAGTTAGAGGTCCCCTACAGTATGTGATGAGACGATCAGACATTAGAAGAACTAGAGTTAGAGGTCCCCCTACAGTATGTGATGAGACCATCAGACCTTTGAAGAACTAGAGTTAGAGGTCCCCTACAGTATGTGATGAGACCATCAGACATTAGAACAACTAGAGTTAGAGGTCCCCTACAGGATGTGATGAGACCATCAGACATTAGAATAACTAGAGTTAGAGGTCCCCTACAGTATGTGATGAAACCATCAGACATTAGAATAACTAGAGTTAGAGGTCCCCCTACAGTATGTGATGAAACCATCAGACATTAGAATAACTAGAGTTAGAGGTCCCCCTACAGTATGTGATGAGACCATCAGACATTAGAATAACTAGAGTTAGAGGTCCCCCTACAGTATGTGATGAGACCATCTCTTTACATGTTATATTACATCCTATTGAAATACTGGGGGTTTTGAATTTGCCTTTCCTATTGAACATACTTCTTTCCGTATTATAGTTTATTTAAATTTTAGATAGATAAATAAAAACATTGTTTGGACGAAGTTTAATGGTTGCTTTTTGGACTCCTTTGTCTGTCTGTTGAGCATTACTGAAATCAATGGTGCCAACTAAACTGACTTTTTGGGATATAAAGATGGATTTTATCGAACAAAACGAACCACTCAGGTTGTAGCTGGGACCCTTGTGATTGCAAACAGAGGAAGATTTTCAAAGGTAAGTGATTTATTTTCTCGCTATTTGTGATTTTGTGAAGCCTGTATTGGTTGAAAAATATGTGAATGTGGTGCGCCGTCCTCAGACAATCGCATGGTATGCTTTCACCTTAAAGCCTTTTTGGAATCTGACAATACAGTTAGATTAACAAGAAGTGAAGCTTTTAAATGATATTAGACACTTGTATGGTCATGTATGTTTAATATTATAAATATTTACTTGAATTGCGCGCCCTCCAATTTCACCAGAAGTTGTCCCGCTATTCGCATGAATAGTAAAGAGAACTGGTCCCAATACTGAGCCCTGTGGTACACCTAATATCCAGGAAACTAGACTCAATACCATCAGAATGCACACATTGTGTCCTGTCTTTCAGATAGCTCTTAAACCATTTGCAAGACTAATTGTCCAGGCCCATTTCAGACAGTTTTTGAATGAGTAGGGAATGGTCAATGGTGTTGAATGCCTTGGAAAAGTCTAGAAATATGGCAGAATAGGGCCGATTGTAGCTTCTCTCTGACATTACATGGGCTGCTCTATATGATTTACGTTTCAATATTTATTTTTCCATATTTTCTCATTGTTTCTGTGAACAAAATATACAATTATCATTTCAATTAAATTCTATAAAAGTCCTGTGTAGTATTTTAGCATTTTGATACTTAGTGCATGACAATTGATAAGCATTAAAACCTCTCTGAACCACCCATCCCGGATCCGGTATAATTGTCATCAGCAACGCTGAATAGCATAGCGCCACAGTCAAATAATATTACGAGAAAATATTCATATTCATGAAATCACAAGCGCAATATTGCAAAACACAGTTTAGCCTTTTGTTAATCCACCTGTCGTCTCAGATTTTTGAAATTATGCTTTACAGCGAAAGCAATACAAGCATTTGTGTAAGTTTATCTATTGCTTGACAAAACAATAAGTACACTTAGCACCAGGTAACTTGGTCACGAAAATCAGAAAAGCTATCAAATTAATCGTTTACCTTTGATGATCTTCGGATGTTTTCACTCACGAGACTCCCAGTTAGACAACAAATGACAACAAATGTTCCTTTTGTTCCATAAAGATATTTTTATATCCAAATACCTCTGTTAGTTTGGTTTCTATAAAATAAATATGTATAAATATAAATTCTATGAAAGTCCTGTGTAGTATTTTAGCATTTTGATACTTAGTGCAAGGCTAAGCATTAAGAACTTTGTGGATGGAGCCTCCCGAGTGGTGGCACAATTGGCTCAGTGTTGTCCAAGTCAGGGGAGGGTTTGGCCGGCAGGGATGTCCTTGTCCCATCACGCTGTAGTGACTCCTGTGGTGTGCTGGGAGCACACTGACACATTCACCACGGAAATGTTGCTTCCTAAGAACAAACAATGTTTTTTTTTTTGTGGATGTGTATGATTTGTATGTATAAAATGTATAAAAGTACTATTTAAAATGACGAAATCGGAAATTTGGAAACATTGTTTTTAATTTGCATTATGTCGATTCTGTGGG
>NW_024605814.1:0-5632 GCF_018296145.1 Oncorhynchus tshawytscha | reverse complement strand
CAGCTAAATCATGAGAGAGAGGGTCATGGCCAGGATGTGCTGAAACAGGGGAGAGAGGGTCATAGCCAGGATGAGCTGAAACAGGGGAGAGAGGGTCATGACCAGGATGAGCTTAAACAGGGGAGAGAGGGTCATGGCCAGGATGAGCTGAAACAGGGGAGAGAGGGTCATGACCAGGATGAGCTGAAACAGGGGAGAGAGGGTCATGACCAGGATGAGCTGAAACAGGGGAGAGAGGGTCATGACCAGAATGAGCTGAAACAAGGGAGAGAGGGTCATAGCCAGGATGAGCTGAAACAGGGGGAGAGAGGGTCATGACCAGGATGAACTGAAACATGGGAGAGAGCGTCATGGCCAGGATGAGCCATAGCCAGGATGTGCTGAAACAGGGGAGAGAGGGTCATGACCAGGATAAGCTGAAACAGGGGAGAGAGGGTCATGACCAGGATGAGCTGAAACAGGGAGAGAGTTTCATAGCCAGGATGTGCTGGAACAGGGAGATAGTTTCATAGCCAGGATGTGCTGAACAAGGGAGATAGTTTCCATAGCCAGGATGTGCTGAAACAAGGGAGATAGTTTCATAGCCAGGATGTGCTGAAACAGGGAGAGATGTTCATGACCAGGATGAGCTGAAACAGGGGAGAGAGAGTCATGACCAGGATGAGCTGAAACAGGGAGAGAGGGTCATGACCAGGATGAGCTGAAACAGGGAGAGAGTTTCATAGCTAGGATGAGCTGAAACAAGGAGAGAGTTTCATAGCCAGGATGTGCTGAAACAGGGAGATATTTTCATTGCCAGGATGTGCTGAAACAGGGAGATAGTTTCATAGCCAGGATGTGCTGAAACAAGCAAGATAGTTTCATAGCCAGGATGTGCTGAAACAAGGGGGAGAGAGGGTCATGACCAGGATGAGCTGAAACAGTGGAAAGATGGTCATGACTAGGATGAGCTGAAACATGGGAGAGAGGGTCACAGGATCAGCTAAAACATGAGAGAGAGGGTCATGGCTAGGATGTGCTGAAACAGGGGAGAGAGGGTCATAGCCAGGATGAGCTGAAAGAGTGGAGAGAGGGTCATGACCAGGATGAGCTGAAACAGGGGAGAGAGTGTCATGACCAGGATGAGCTGAAACAGGAGAGAGTTTCATAGCTAGGATGAGCTGAAACAAGGAGAGAGTTTCATAGCCAGGATGAGCTGAAACAGGGAGAGAGGGTCATGACCAGGATGAGCTGAAACAGGGGAGAGAGGGTCATGACCAGAATGAGCTGAAACAAGGGAGAGATTGTCATAGCCAGGATGATCTGAAACAGGGGAGAGAGAGTCATGACCAGGATGAGATGAAACAGTGAAAGATGGTCATGACTAGGATGAGCTGAAACATGGGAGAGAGGGTCATGACCAGGATGAGATGAAACAGTGGAAAGATGGTCATGACTAGGATGAGCTGAAACATGGGATAGAGGGTAATGGGCCAGGATCAGCTAAAACATGAGAGAGAGGGTCATGGCTAGGATGTGCTGAAACAGGGGAGAGAGGGTCATAGCCAGGATGTGCTGAAACAGTGGAGAGAGGGTCATGACCAGGATGAGCTGAAACATGGGAGAGAGGGTCACGGCCAGGATCAGCTAAAGCATGAGAGAGAGGGTCATGGCCAGGATGTGCTGAAACAGGGAGAGAGGGTCATAGCCAGGATGAGCTGAAACAGGGGAGAGAGGGTCATGACCAGGATGAGCTGAAACAGGGGAGAGAGGGTCATGGCCAAGATGAGCTGAAACAGGGGAGAGAGGGTCATGACCAGGATGAGCTGAAACATGGGAGATAGGGTCATGACCAGGATGAGCTGAAACAGGGGAGAGAGGGTCATGACCAGAATGAGCTGAAACAAGGGAGAGAGGGTCATAGCCAGGATGAGCTGAAACAGGGGAGAGAGGGTCATGACCAGGATGAACTGAAACATGGGAGAGAGCGTCATGGCCAGGATGAGCTGAAACAGGGGAGAGAAGATCATGACCAGGATGAGCTGAAACATGGGAGAGTTTCATAGCCATGATGTGCTGAAACAGGGGAGAGAGGGTCATAGCCAGGATGAGCTGAAACAGGGAGAGAGGGTCATGACCAGGATGAGCTGAAACAGGGGAGAGAGGGTCATGGCCAGGATGAGCTGAAACAGGGGAGAGAGGGTCATGACCAGGATGAGCTGAAACAGGGGAGAGAGGGTCATGACCAGGATGAGCTGAAACAGGGGAGAGAGGGTCATGACCAGAATGAGCTGAAACAAGGGAGAGATTGTCATAGCCAGGATGAGCTGAAACAGGGGAGAGAGAGTCATGACCAGGATGAGCTGAAACATGGGGAGAGAGGGTCACGGCCAGGATCAGCTAAATCATGAGAGAGAGGGTCATGGCCAGGATGTGCTGAAACAGGGGAGAGAGGGTCATAGCCAGGATGAGCTGAAACAGGGGAGAGAGGGTCATGGCCAGGATGTGCTGAAACAGGGGAGAGATAGTCATAGCCAGGATGTGCTGAAACAGGAGATATTTTAATAGCCAGGATGTGCTGAAACAGGGGAGATATTTTAATAGCCAGGATGTGCTGAAACAGTGGAGAGAGGGTCATGACCAGGTTGAGCTTAAACAAGGGAGAGAGGGTCATGACCAGGATGAGCTGAAACAGTGGAGAGAGGGTCATGACCAGGATGCGCTGAAACATGGGAGAGAGGTTCACGGCCAGGATCAGCTAAATCATGAGAGAGGGTCATGGCCAGGATGTGCTGAAACAGGGAGAGAGGGTCATAGCCAGGATGAGCTGAAAAAGGGGGAGAGAGGGTCATGACCAGGATGAGCTGAAACAGGGGAGAGAGGGTCATGGCCAGGATGAGCTGAAACAGGGGAGAGAGGGTCATGACCAGGATGAGCTGAAACAGGGGAGAGAGGGTCACGGCCAGGATCAGCTAAATCATGAGAGAGAGGGTCATGGCCAGGATGTGCTGAAACAGGGGAGAGAGGGTCATAGCCAGGATGAGCTGAAACAGGGGAGAGAGGGTCATGACCAGGATGAGCTGAAACAGGGGAGAGAGGGTCATGACCAGGATGAGCTGAAACAGGGGAGAGAGGGTCATGACCAGGATGAGCTGAAACAGGGGAGAGAGGGTCATGACCAGAATGAGCTGAAACAAGGGAGAGATTGTCATAGCCAGGATGAGCTGAAACAGGGGAGAGAGGGTCATGACCAGGATGAGCTAAAACATGGGGGAGAGGGTCACGGCCAGGATCAGCTAAATCATGAGAGAGAGGGTCATGGCCAGGATGTGCTGAAACAGGGGAGAGAGGGTCATAGCCAGGATGAGCTGAAACAGGGGAGAGGGTCATGTCCAGGATGTGCTGAAACAGGGGAGAGAGGGTCATAGCCAGGATGAGCTGAAACAGGGAGAGAGGGTCATGTCCAGGATGTGCTGAAACAGGGGAGAGAGGGTCATAGCCAGGATGAGCTGAAACAGGGAGAGAGGGTCATAGCCAGGATGAGCTGAAACAGGGGAGAGAGGGTCATGACCAGGATGAGCTGAAACAGGGGAGAGTTTCATAGCTAGGATGAGCTGAAACAAGGAGATAGTTTCATAGCCAGGATGTGCTGAAACAAGGAGATAGTTTCATAGCCAGGATGTGCTGACACAGAGAGGGTCATAGGGGTATCAATGTCAGGATTCAAATTTTTAAGTCTTCCTTCCTCTGATGTCCTGAGAAAATGTTCAGTTTCTTTGCTTGTTGAATTATATCAAAATAATTTTCATTACAATAAATAATTGACTAAAAGTTGAGGAAATAACTTGAAGCTAACTGTCCACCAGCTGCCTAACAGTCCATTATTTTCTTCTGATAATCTATTCAAAATATATTGTGTCTCAACAGAACAGTGAAAACCACAGTTATCTATGCAGCAGGATAGGGAGAGAGGGTCATGACCAGGATGAGCTGAAACAGGGTAGAGAGTTTCATAGCCAGGATGTGCTGAAACAGGGGAGAGAGGGTCATGACCAGGATGAGCTGAAACAGGGAGAGAGGGTCATGACCAGGATGAGCTGAAACAGGGGGAGAGAGTTTCATAGCTAGGATGAGCTGAAACAAGGAGAGCTTTCATAGCCAGGATGAGCTGAAACAGGGGAGATAGTTTCATAGCCAAGATGTGCTGAAACAGGGAGATATTTTAATAGCCAGGATGTGCTGAAACAGGGGGAGATAGTTTCATAGCCAGGATGTGCTGAAACAAGGAGAGAGGGTCATGACCAGGATGAGCTGAAACAGTGGAAAGATGGTCATGACTAGGATGAGCTGAAACATGGGATAGAGGGTAACGGCCAGGATCAGCTAAAACATGAAGAGAGGTTCATGGCTAGGATGTGCTGAAACAGGGGAGAGAGGGTCATAGCCAGGATGAGCTGAAACAGGGGAGAGAGGGTCATGGCCAGGATGAGCTGAAACAGGGGAGAGAGGGTCATGACCAGGATGAGCTGAAACAGGGGAGAGAGGGTCATGACCAGGATGAGCTGAAACATGGAGAGAGGGTCATGACCAGAATGAGCTGAAACAAGGAGAGATTGTCATAGCCAGGATGAGCTGAAACAGGGGAGAGAGAGTCATGACCAGGATGAGCTGAAACATGGGAGAGAGGGTCACGGCCAGGATCAGCTAAATCATGAGAGAGAGGTCATGGCCAGGATGTGCTGAAACAGGGGAGAGAGAGGGTCATAGCCAGGATGAGCTGAAACAGGGGAGAGAGGGTCATGGCCAGGATGTCCTGAAACAGGGGAGAGAGGGTCATAGCCAGGATGTGCTGAAACAGGAGATAGTTTCATAGCCAAGATGTGCTGAAACAGGGAGATATTTTAATAGCCAGGATGTGCTGAAACAGGGGAGATATTTTAATAGCCAGGATGTGCTGAAACAGTGGAGAGAGGGTCATGACCAGGATGAGCTGAAACATGGGAGAGAGGGTCACAGCCAGGATCAGCTAAATCATGAGAGAGGTCATAGCCAGGATGTGCTGAAACAGGAGAGAGGGTCATAGCCAGGATGAGCTGAAACAGGGGAGAGGGTCATGACCAGGATGAGCTTAAACAGGAGAGATCATGGCCAGGATGAGCTGAAACAGGGGAGAGGGTCATGACCAGGATGAGCTGAAACAGGGGAGAGAGGGTCATGACCAGGATGAGCTGAAACAGGGGAGAAAGGTCTGACCAGAATGAGCTGAAACAAGGAGAGGGTCATAGCCAGGATGAGCTGAAACAGGGGGAGAGAGGGTCATGACCAGGATGAACTGAAACATGGGAGAAGGCGTCATAGCCAGGATGAGCTGAAACAGGGGAGAAGATCATGACCAGGATGAGCTGAAACATGGGAGAAGTTTCATAGCCAGGATGTGCTGAAACTGGGGAGAGAGGTCATGACCAGGATAAGCTGAAACAGAGGGAGAGGGTCATGACCAGGATAGCTGAAACAGAGGAAGAGAGTTCCATAGCCAGGATGTGCTGAAACAGGGAGATAGTTTCATAACCAGGATGTGCTGAAAGAAGGAGTTTTCATAGCCAGGATGTGCTGAAACAAGGGAGATAGTTTCCTGCTTAGCCAGGATGTGCTG
>NW_024605813.1:0-5630 GCF_018296145.1 Oncorhynchus tshawytscha | reverse complement strand
GGTGTCAGGAGGGTGATAATGAGGGGGAAGTGTTAGTTTTTAGATAACATACATAAAGTGGCAATTGTTGTAGTGTCAGGTGGGTTAGGCTAGGGGGAAGTGTTAGCTTTACGTAACACACATATTGTGGCACTTGTTGTGGTGTCAGATAGCTAAAGGGTTGTAGCTAGGGGGGAAGTGGTAGCTTTAGGTAACATGCATAAAAGTGGCAATTTGTTGTAGTGTCAGGAGGGTTAGGATAGGGGGGGAAGTGTTAAGAATAGGAACAAAACATAAAATGGCACTTGTTGTGTCAGGAGGGTTAGGCGAGGGGGAAGGTTAGTCTTAGGTAACCCATAAAGTGGCACTTGTTGTAGTGTCAGGAGGGTTAGGGCTAGGGGAAGTGTTATTTTAGATAACATACATAAAGTGGCACTATTGTAGTGTCAGGAGGGTTAGGTTAGGGTTAGGCTAGGGGGAAGTGGTAGCTTTAGGTAACCCATATAATGGCACCCTGGTTGTAGTGTCTGGAGGGTTAGGCTAGGGGGAAGTGTTATTTTAGGTAACATACATAAGTGGTACTTGTTGTAGTGTCAGGAGGGTTAGGTGGTTAGGCTAGGGGGGAAGTGTTAGCTTTAGGCAACATACATAAAAGTGGTACTTGTTGTAGTGTCAGGGTTAGGGGTTAGGCTAGGGGGAAGTGTTATTTAGGTAACATACATAAAGTGGCACTTGTTGTAGTGTCAGGAGGGTTAGGGGTTAGGCTAGGGGGAAGTGTTAGTTTTAGGTAACACACATAAAGTGGTACTTGTTGTAGTGTCTGGAGGGTTAGGGGTTAGGCTAGGGAAGTGTTAGTTTTAGGTAACATACATAAAGTGGTACTTGTTGTAGTGTCAGGAGGTTAGGGGTTAGGCTAGGGGGGGTGTTAGCTTTAGGCAACATACATAAGTGGTACTTGTTGTAGTGTCAGGAGGGTTAGGGGGGGAAGTGTTAGCTTTAGGTAACTTACATAAAGTGGTACTTGTTGTAGTGTCAGGAGGGTTAGGGGTTAGGCTAGGGGGGAAGTGTTAGCTTTAGGTAACATACATAAAGTGGTACTTGTTGTAGTGTCAGGAGGGTTAGGGGTTAGGCTAGGGGGAAGTGTTAGCTTTAGGTAACTTCCATAAAGTGGTACTTGTTGTAGTGTCAGGAGGGTTAGGCGAGGGGGGAAGTGTTAGTTTTAGGTAACATACATAAAGTGGTACTTGTTGTAGTGTCTGGAGGGTTAGGGTTAGGGCTAGGGGAAGTGTTAGTTTTAGGTAACATACATAAAGTGGTACTTGTTGTAGTGTCAGGAGGGATAGGGGTTAGGCTAGGGGGAAGTGTTAGCTTTAGGTAACATACATAAAGTGGCACTTGTTGTAGTGTCAGGAGGGTTAGGGTTAGGCTAGGGGGAAGTGTTAGCTTTAGGTAACTTCCATAAAGTGGTACTTGTTGTAGTGTCAGGAGGGCTAGGGTTAGGGCGGTGGGAAGTGTTAGTTTAGGTAACATACATAAAGTGGTACTTGTTGTAGTGTCAGGAGGGTTAGGGGTTAGGCTAGGGGGGGGAAGTGTTAGCTTTAGGTAACATACTTAAAGTGGTACTTGTTGTAGTGTCAGGAGGGTTAGGGGTTAGGCTAGGGGGAAGTGTTAGCTTTAGGTAACATACTTAAAGTGGTACTTGTTGAGGTGTCAGGAGGGTGAGGCGAGGGGGTAGTGTTAGTTTTAGATAACATACATAAAGTGGTACTTGTTGTAGTGTCAGGAGGGTTAGGGGTAAGGCTAGGGGAAGCAAGTTAGCTTTAGGTAACATACAAAAAAGTGGTACTTGTTGTAGTGTCAGGAGGGTTAGGGGTTAGGCTAGGGGAAGTGTTAGCTTTAGGTAACATACATAAAGTGGTACTTGTTGTAGTGTCAGGAGGGTTAGGGGGTTAGGCTAGGGGGAAGTGTTAGCTTTAGGTAACATCCATAAAGTGGTACTTGTTGTAGTGTCAGGAGGTATCCAGGGTTAGGCTAGGGGAAGTGTTAGCTTTAGGTAACATACATAAAGTGGTACTTGTTGTAGTGTCAGGAGGGTTAGGGGTTAGGCTAGGGGAAGTGTTAGCTTTAGGTAACATACATAAAAAGTGGTACTTGTTGTAGTGTCAGGAGGGTTAGGGGTTAGGCTAGGGGAAGTGTTAGCTTTGGTAACTTCCATAAAGTGGTACTTGTTGTAGTGTCAGGAGGGTTAGGCTAGGGAAGTGTTAGTTTTAGGTAACATACATAAAGTGGTACTTGTTGTAGTGTCAGGAGGGTTAGGGGTTAGGGGTCAGGCTAGGGGGAAGTGTTAGTTTTAGGTAACATACATAAAGTGGTACTTGTTGTAGTGTCAGGAGGGTTAGGGTTAGGCTAGGGGGAAGTGTTAGCTTTAGGTAACATACATAAAGTGGTACTTGTTGTAGTGTCAGGAGGGTTAGGAGTTAGGGGGGGGAAGTGTTAGCTTTAGATAACATACATAAAGTGGTACTTGTTGTAGTGTCAGGTGGGTTAGGCAGGGGGAAGTATTAGCTTAAATATTGTGGTACTTGTTGTAGTGTCAGGAGGGTTAGGTTAGGCTAGGGGAAGTGTTAGCTTTAGGTAACATGCATAAAGTGGTACTTGTTGTAGTGTCAGGAGGGTTAGGGGTTAGGCTTAGTGTTAGCTTTAGGTAACAAAACATAAAGTGGTACTTGTTGTAGTGTCCAGGAGGGTTAGGCTAGGGGAAGTGTTAGTTTTAGGTAACATACATAAAGTGGTACTTGTTGTAGTGTCAGGAGGGTTAGGCATGTTAGCTTTAGTTAACTTCCATAAATGGTACTTGTTGTAGTGTCAGGAGGGTTAGTTAGGCTAGGGATTTAGGTAAATTCCATATAAAGTTACTTGTTGTAGTGTCAGGAGGGTTAGGTAACAAAACATACATAAAGTGGTACTTGTTGTAGTGTCAGGAGGGTTAGGCTAGGGGAAGTGTTAGCTTTAGGTAACATACATAAAGTGGTACTTGTTGTAGTGTCAGGAGGGTTAGGGGTTAGGCTAGGGAAGTGTTAGCTTTAGGTAACATACATAAAGTGGTACTTGTTGTAGTGTCAGGAGGGTTAGGGTTAGGCTAGGGAAGTGTTAGCTTTAGGTAACATACATAAAGTGGTACTTGTTGTAGTGTCAGGAGGGTTAGGCTAGGGGGGGAGTGTTAGCTTTAGGTAACATACATAAAAGTGGTACTTGTTGTAGTGTCAGGAGGGTTAGGGGTTAGGCTAGGGGGAAGTGTTAGCTTTTAGGTAACATACATAAAGTGGTACTTGTTGTAGTGTCAGGAGGGTTAGGGGTTAGGCTAGAAGTGTTAGCTTTAGGTAACATACATAAAGTGGTACTTGTTGTAGTGTCAGGAGGGTTAGGGTTAGGCTAGGGAAGTGTTAGCTTTAGGTAACATACATAAAGTGGTACTTGTTGTAGTGTCAGGAGGGTAGGGGTTAGGCTAGGGGAAGTGTTAGCTTTTAGGTAACATACATAAAGTGGTACTTGTTGTAGTGTCAGGAGGGTTAGGGGTTAGGCTAGGGGAAGTGTTAGCTTTAGGTAACATACATAAAGTGGTACTTGTTGTAGTGTCAGGAGGGTTAGGGGTTAGGCTAGGGGGAAGTGTTAGCTTTAGGTAACTTCCATAAAGTGGTACTTGTTGTAGTGTCAGGAGGGTTAGGGGTTAGGCTAGGGGAAGTGTTAGTTTTAGGTAACATACATAAAGTGGTACTTGTTGTAGTGTCAGGAGGGTTAGGCTAGGGGGGAAGTGTTAGTTTTAGGTAACATACATAAAGTGGTACTTGTTGTAGTGTCAGGAGGGTTAGGGGTTAGGCTAGGGGGGAAGTGTTAGCTTTAGGTAACATACATAAAGTGGTACTTGTTGTAGTGTCAGGAGGGTTAGGGGTTAGGCTAGGGGGGAAGTGTTAGCTTTAGATAACATACATAAAGTGGTACTTGTTGTAGTGTCAGGAAGGGTTAGGGTTAGGCTAGGGGGAATTGTTAGCTTTAGGTAACATACATAAAGCTGTACTTGTTGTAGTGGCCAGGAGGTTAGGGTAAGGCTAGGGGGGAAGTGTTAGTTTTAGGTAACATACTTAAAGTGGTACTTGTTGTAGTGTCAGGAGGGTTAGGGGTTAGGCTAGGGGGAAGTGTTAGCTTTAGGTAACATACTTAAAGTGGTACTTGTTGAGGTGTCAGGAGGGTGAGGCGAGGGGGAAGTGTTAGTTTTAGATAACATACATAAAGTGGTACTTGTTGTAGTGTCAGGTGGGTTAGGCTAGGGGGGAAGTGTTAGCTTTACGTAACGTACATATTGTGGTACTTGTTGTGGTGTCAGGAGGGTTAGGGGTTAGGCTAGGGGGGAAGTGGTAGCTTTAGGTAACATGCATAAAATGGTACTTGTTGTAGTGTCAGGAGGGTTAGGGGATAGGCGAGGGGGGGAAGTGTTAGCTTTAGGTAACAAAACATAAAATGGTACTTGTTGTAGTGCCAGGAGGGTTAGGCTAGGGGGGAAGTGTTAGTTTTAGGTAACTTCCATAAAGTGGTACTTGTTGTAGTGTCAGGAGGGTTAGGCTAGGGGGGAAGTGTTAGTTTTAGATAACATACATAAAGTGGTACTTGTTGTAGTGTCAGGAGGGTTAGGGGGCTAGGGGTTAGGCTAGGGGAAGTGTTAGCTTTAGGTAACTTCCATATAAGTGGTACTTGTTGTAGTGTCAGGAGGGTTAAACTAGGGGGGAAGTGTTAGCTTTAGGTTGGCTTTTGTAGGTCAGGAGGGTTAGGGGAGGTTAGGGGGAAGTGTTAGGTTTAGGTAACATACATAAAGTGGTACCTGTTGTAGTGTCAAGGCAACACAAGTAAAGTGGCAACTTAAAAATGTTTGAGGAACAGGATGGGATAGGGTCAGGCTAGGGGAAGTGTTAGCTTTAGGCAACATTAAACATAAAATGGCACTTGTTGTAGTGCCAGGATATTAGGGTAGGGCAGGGGGAAGTGTTGACTGTTAGGTAACAAACATAAAGTGGTACTTGTTTTAGTGTCAGGATTAGGGGTTAGGCCAGGGGGAACATACATAAAGTGGTTCTTATTGTAGCAATTCGAGGCAGGGGGACGACACACAAAGTGGCACCTTTGGTTGTAGTGTCAGGAGGGCTAGGGGTTAGGCTAGGGGAAGTGTTACTTTAGGTAACACACAAAATGGCAACCTGGTTGCAGTGTCAGAGGGTTAGGGGTTAGGCTAGGGGGAAGTGTTAGGCTTAGGTAACATCCATAAAATGGTACTTGTTGTAGTGTCAGGAGGGTTAGGGGTTAGGCTAGGGGAAGGGTAGTTTTAGGTAACATACATAAAGTGCAAATTTGTTGTAGTGTCAGAGGGTTAGGCTAGGGGGAAGTGTTAGTTTTAGGTAACATACATGTGGCACTTGTTGTAGTGTCAGGAGGGTTAGGAGGGTTAGGGTTGGGCTAGGGGGAAGTGTTAGCTTTTAGGTAACATACATAAAGTGGTACTTGTTGTAGTGTCAGGAGGGTTAGGGGGTTAGGCTAGGGGGGAAGTGTTAGCTTTAGGTAACATACATAAAGTGGTACTTGTTGTAGTGTCAGGAGGGTTAGGG
>NW_024605812.1:0-5628 GCF_018296145.1 Oncorhynchus tshawytscha | reverse complement strand
TGTTAATTAATTAACTAATACTGAGGAAAGCCGTTCTAACCACTAGGCTACCTGCCGCCCCAGAGCTACCTGTCTAACAGAACACAGAGAGTGTTCTTTAATGGAAGCCTGTTCAACAAAATCAAGGTAGAATAAGGAATTCCCCGGGGCAGCTGTTTGGCACCTACCTTTTTCAATCTTTACCAACGACATGCCAACGACATTTGAGTAAAGCCAGTGTGTCTGTATGTGGATGACTCAACACTGTACACGTCAGCTACCACGGAAACTGAAATGGCAGCAACACTTACAAAGAGCTGCAGTGAGTTTCAGAATGGGTGGCAAGGAATAAGTTAGTCCTAAATATTTCAGATTGCCTTAAATTACATGGCCTACTTTGCTAATTCTGTAGCGGTATTGTTAGAGGGGGGTAAAGATAAAGTTTTGTTGGGGCGCCAGGCAGGTATTAACCCTAGTTATTAAAGTTAGTTGAATAGATAGAGTAGTGCTTCCAGACACATTCTAAACATGATGGAGTCTTAAAGGAGGACTGTAGCATCAAATGATGAATTACTATGGAGTCGGATGCTTTAAAGGAGAAGTTTACCCAAAATCCAGAAACTTCTAAGTGATTCCATACATTGAAACTAGTCCCGTGGATTTTTTCCCTCTCCCCCTCTCTCTCCCTGTAGTGCTGTACTGAAACAGCTGCTCTCCCTCTCTCTCCCTGTAGTGCTGTACTGAAACAGCTGCTCTCCCTCTCTCTCCCTGTCGTGCTGTACTGAAACAGCTGCTCTCCCTCTCTCTCCCTGTAGTGCTGTACTGAAACAGCTGCAAAAACGTGACTCGTGACGTTGCTGGATGCGGGCCTCGCTCTGCTGCTTTGCCAGTTCATTTGTTATTTTATTACAGCTATGGCCTTTGTCTTTCACCTGGAGTTGTTTGTTTATGTCTGAGAAAAAAACACCTTTCAACTCATAAAACATATACAAACTAAACTCAGCAAAAAAATGTACGTATCTTTTCAGGACCTTGTCTTTCAAAGATTATTGGTAAAAAATCCAAATAACGTCACAGATCTTTATTGTAAATGGTTTAAACACTGTTTCCCATGCTTCAATGAACCATAAACGATTAATGAACATGCACCTGTGGAACGGTCGTTAAGACACCAACAGCTTGCAAATGGTAGGCAATTAAGGTTACAGTTATGAAAACTTAGGACACTAAAGAGGTCTTTCTACTGAATCTGGAAACACCAAAAGAAAGATGCCCAGGGTCCCTGCTCAACCGTGTGAATGTGCCTTAGGCATGAGGACTGTAGATGTGGCCAGGGAAATAAATTGCAATGTCTGTACTGTGAGACGCCTAAGACAGTGCTACAGTGAGACAGGACGGACAGCTTATCGTCCTCGCAGTGGCAGACCACGTGTAACAACACCTGCACAGGATCGGGACATCCGACCATCACACCTGCGGAACAGGTACAGGATGCCAACAACAACTGCCCAAGTTACACCAGGAACGCACTATCCCTCCATCAGTGCACAGACTGTCCGCAATAGGCTGAGAGAGGCTAGACTGAGGGCTTGTAGGCACTGCAGTACTTAATGCAGCTGGTGGCCACACCAGATTTTGTATTTATTTTTATTTTACCTTTATTTAAAGTTAAGAACAAATTCTTATTTTCAATGACGGCCAGTGGGTTAACTGGACGACAGATTTGTACCTTGTCAGCTCGGGGATATGAACTTGCAACCTTTCGGTTACTAGTCCAACTCTCTAACCACGAGGCTACCCTGGCACCCCAGATACTGACTGTTACTTTTGATTTTGACACCCCCCCTTTGTTCAGGGACACATTATTCCATTTCAGTTAGTCACATGTCTGTGGAACTTGTTCAGTTTATTTAAGTTGTTGAATCTTATGTTCCAACAAATATTTACACATCTTAAGTTTGCTGAAAATAAACGCATTTGACTGTAAGAGGACATTTCTTTTTTTTGCTGAGATTAGATTGGCGAGGGGGGAAAACAATTTAATCAATTTTAGAATAATGCTGAAATGAAACAAAATTTGGAAAAGGCTAAGGGGTCTGAATACTTAACGAATGCACTGTGTCTGTGTGTATACTGAACCAAAATATAAACAACCATTTCAACAATTTACAGTTCATATAAGTCAGTCATTGTAAATAAATAAATTAGGCCCTAATCTATGGACTTTACATGACTGAGGGGTGCAGCCATTGGTGGGCCCTTGAGGGCATAAGCCCACCCATTGCGGAGCCAGGCCCAGCCAATCAGAATTAGTTTTTCCCCACAAAAGGGCTTCATTACAAATAGAAATACAACTCGGGTGGCTGGTCTCAGATGCTGTGGGGATCCTGGGCTGGCGTCGTATGTGGTCTCTGGTTGTGAGGCCAGTTGGATGTACTGCCAAATTCTCTAAAATGACGTTGCAAGGCTTCTGGTAGAGAATTGAACATTCAATTATCTGGTAACCACTCTAGTGGATATTCCTGCAGTCAGCATGCCAATTGCACGCACCCTCAAAACTTGAGACATCTGTGGCATTGTGTTGTGTGACAAAACTGCATATTTTAGAGTGGCCTTTTATTTTCCCCGGCACAAGGTGCACCTGTGTAATAATCAAGCTGTTCAATCAGCTTCTTGATATGCCACACCTGTCAGGTTGATGGATTATCTTGGCAGAGAATAAATGTTAACTAACTAATGTTAACTAACAGGGATGTAAAAAATTATTGTAGTGTTGCGTTTATAATTTGTTTATTGTAGTTACTATCAGTTTTAGGAACATCTTTCTAAATATTTCACTTTATTTTTTACTTTACCCAAAATATGACATCAGCGATAGTCAAAATGTTGAAAATCTGTGAACGTCTAAATAAGAAAACAGCAGGTGTTGAACCCTTTCAACAACGGGGAGATTTTACTGATGTGCTTTGTGTCTTCAACGTAAAAACAAGTTTTGGACTTCCACTTAAAATGACTTATTTACTGTTATGTTTAAGGAAGTGTGTACAGTTGTGGCCAAAAGTTTTGAGAATGACACATTTTAATTTTCACCAAATCTGCTGCCTCAGTTTGTATGATGGCAATTTGCATATACTCCAGAATGTTATGAAGAGTGTGCAGATGAGTTGCAATTAATTGCAAAGTCCCTATTTTCTATGCAAATTAACTGAATCTCCCCCAAAACTGGAAGCTTCAAAAGGAGGGTGGTGCTTGGAATCATTGTTCTTCATATGTTACCCACGGTTAACTGCAAGGAAACACGTGCCGTCATCATTGCTTTGCACAAAACGGGCTTCACAGGCAAGGATATAGCTGCCAGTAAGATTGCACCAAAATCAACCATTTATTGGATCATCAAGAACTTCAAGGAGAGCGGTTCAAATCAAATGTATTTATATAGCCCTTCGTACATCAGCTGATATCTCAAAGTGCTGTACAGAAACCCAGCCTTAAACCCCAAACAGCAAGCAATGCAGGTGTAGAAGCACGGTGGCTAGGAAAAACTCCCTAGAAAGGCCAAAACCTAGGAAGAAACATAGAGAGGAACCAGGCTATGTGGGGTGGAGATTATTACAGAACATGGCCAAGATGTTCAAATGTTCATAAATGACCAGCATGGTCATATAATAATAAGGCAGAACAGTTGAAACTGGAGCAGCAGCACGGTCAGGTGGACTGGGGACAGCAAGGAGTCATCATGTCAGGTAGTCCTGGGGCATGGTCCTAGGGCTCAGGTCCTCCGACAGAGAGAGAAAGAGAGAATTAGAGAACGCACACTTAGATTCACACAGGACACCGAATAGGACAGGAGAGGTACTCCAGATATAACAAACTGACCCTAGCCCCCCGACACAAACTACTGCAGCATAAATACTGGAGGCTGAGACAGGAGGGGTCAGGAGACACTGTGGCCCCATCCAAGGACACCCCCGGACATGGCCAAACAGGAAGGATATAACCCCACCCACTTTGCCAAAGCACAGCCCCCACACCACTAGAGGGATATCTTCAACCACCAACTTTCCATCCTGAGACAAGGCTGAGTATAGCCCACAAAGATCTCCGCCATGGCACAACCCAAGGGGGGCGCCAACCCAGACAGGATGACCACATCAGTGAATCAACCCACTCAGGTGACGCACCCCTTCCAGGGACGGCATGAGAGAGCCCCAGTAAGCCAGTGACTCAGCCCCTGTAATAGGGTTAGAGGCAGAGAATCCCAGTGGAAAGAGGGGAACCGGCCAGACAGAGACAGCAAGGGCGGTTCGTTGCTCCAGAGCCTTTCCGTTCACCTTCCCACTCCTGGGCCAGACTACACTCAATCATACGACCCACTGAAGAGATGAGTCTTCAGTAAAGACTTGAAGGTTGAGACCGAGTTTGCGTCTCTGACATGTGTTGGCAGACCGTTCCATAAAAATGGAGCTCTATAGGAAAAAGCCCTGCCTCCAGCTGTTTGCTTAGAAATTCTAGGGACAATTAGGAGGCCTGCGTCTTGTGACCGTAGCGTACGTGTAGGTATGTACGGCAGGACCAAATCAGAGAGATAGGTAGGAGCAAGCCCATGTAATGCTTTTGTAGGTTAGCAGTAAAACCTTGAAATCAGCCCTTGCTTTGACAGGAAGCCAGTGTAGAGAGGCTAGCACTGGAGTAATATGATCACATTTTTGGGTTCTAGTCAGGATTCTAGCAGCCGTATTTAGCACCAACTGAAGTTTATTTAGTGCTTTATCCGGGTAGCCGGAAAGTAGAGCATTGCAGTAGTCTAACCTAGAAGAGACAAAAGCATGGATTAATTTTTCTGCATCATTTTTGGACAGAAAGTTTCTGATTTTTGCAATGTTACGTAGATGGAAAAAAGCTGTCCTTGAAATGGTCTTGATATGTTCTTCAAAAGAGAGATCAGGGTCCAGAGTAACGCCGAGGTCCTTCACAGTTTTATTTGAGACGACTGTACAACCATTAAGATTAATTGTCAGATTCAACAGAAGATCTCTTTGTTTCTTGGGACCTAGAACAAGCATCTCTGTTTTGTCCGAGTTTAAAAGTAGAAAGTTTGCAGCCATCCACTTCCTTATGTCTGAAACACATGCTTCTAGCAAGGGTAATTTTGGGGCTTCACCATGTTTCATTGAAATGTACAGCTGTGTGTCATCCGCATAGCAGTGAAAGTTAACATTATGTTTTCGAATAACATCCCCAAGAGGTAAAATATATAGTGAAAACAATAGTGGTCCCAAAACGGAACCTTGAGGAATACCGAAATTTACAGTTGATTTGTCAGAGGACAAACCATTCACAGAGACAAACCGATATCTTTCCGACAGATAAGATCTAAACCAGGCCAGAACTTGTCCGTGTAGACCAATTTGGGTTTCCAATCTCTCCAAAAGAATGTGGTGATCGATGGTATCAAAAGCAGCACTAAGGTCTAGGAGCACGAGGACAGATGCAGAGCCTCGGTCCGATGCCATTAAAATGCCATTCAATTGTTGTGAAGAAGGCTTCAGGGCACCCAAGAAAGTCCAGCAAGTGCCAGGACCATCTCCTAAAGTTGATTCAGCTGCGGGATCGGGGCACCACCAGTACAGAGCTCAGGAATGGCAGCAG